>NW_005434641.1:314806-316133 GCF_000315625.1 Guillardia theta CCMP2712
CATCCCTCCTATCCTCTCGATCCTTCGCCATCGACAAGTGTCGTCGACTGCCTTCCCCTGTCATCCAAGAGTTCTTCACCATCCCTGCTCCTCTACCCCTGAACTCGCTCTAGATGCTCCCTTCCTTCGAATCCCACCTTCCTCCCTTTCCTCTTCCCCTCCCTTCCTCTCCTTGGTTTCTTTCATTCCTACCCGCTTCTTCCTCGCTCATTCCCCCCTCCCTCCCTCCCTCCCTCCCTCCCTTCATCCATCCCTCCCTGTCGCTCCCTCCATCCCTCCCATCGTCTCAGCCTCCTGCTCCTCCTCTCTCGTTCATCCCTCTGTCTCATTCTGTACGCCAGCTTCCATGGGCCAGGCATGATCCCTCTTGCGGATCTTTTCAACCATCTCACGGATAGAGAAAATCTACATCTAATAGGTGCTCCCTCCTCCTCTTCTCTCTCCTACGCTCCCCCTCCTCTGTGCTCTACTCTCCTCCTTTCTGCCCTGCTATAGCCTCTTCCTTCTTCCCCACCCTCTGCCTTTCTCCTCCTCTCCCCCTCTCCTCCACCAACCTCTTCCTCATCAGCTTATCTCTGATTGTTCAAAACATCTTTTCGTACTTCCAGCTTTCCATGCTGACACGAGTTCCAAGGGGATGAAGATACAACAAACTTGGAGGAGGAGGAGGAGGAGGACAAGAAACAAAGCAGGAGGTTGAACGCACAAAGGCAGGAGAGCACGAGAGGCAAGCAAAAGGAGGAGGAGGATGGAGGCATGTTAAGCATGGAGGTGGTCCGAAGCGTCAAGGGAGGAAGTGAGATCTTCAACACGTATGGAGAGCTTGGGAGTGCTGCCCTCCTACTGCGATACGGGTGAGTGGGGGAGGAGGAGGAGGAGGAGGAGGTGATGGAAGAGGAGGAGGTGATGGAGGAGGAGGAGGAGATAATCGGGGGGAAGGAGGAGGAGGTGGAGGAGGAGATGGTGGTGGTGGAGGCTCGCTGCCGCGTGTTCTGATGTGTGGCAGTTTCGTGGACAAGAAGAACCCACACGACTTTGTGAGCATGAACGAGGACCTGGTGGGAGCCGGGCTGGTGCGATGGATGAGGAGGAGTGGGGGGGAGAAGCTGGAGGAAGAAGTGAGGAGACGACTGAAGTTCTGCATCGATGCTGGTGAGCTGAAAGCAGAGAGGTTGATGAAGTCAGGGATGGATCAGCGGAACGATAAGGGTGTTCGAAGGGTGGAGGAAGAGGAGGAGGGAGGAGGAAGAGGAGGAGGGAGGAGGGGAGGGGGAGGGGGGGAGGAGGAGGGAGGAAGGAAGGGGGGGGGTGAGGAGGAGGGGGGAGC
>NW_005434641.1:316233-333575 GCF_000315625.1 Guillardia theta CCMP2712
GAGGAGGGTGAGGATGGGAGGAATATCGACACGAAGGAGCAGGAGAGCAAAGTCGGAAACAAGGGAGGATCAGAAAATGCGACAAGACAAGTGTTGAAAGGGAAGGAGGAAGGTCAGCAGAATGGAGAAGCAGAGGGAGCAGACGAGGAGGAGGAGGAGGAGGAGGAGGAGGAGGAGGAGGTTGTGGAAGTGGACATCAACACTCTGCTCTCCATCGAGTCGGAGGAGGGACTGCCGTAAGTCGAGGCCCAGCTGGTGATTAGCTGACTGATCAGCAGGCGGTGGATCCTCGGTGAGGACGTGCTGGGCTGCTTCTCCGAGCTCCTACGATCGCGCATGGCCGAGCTGGAAGAGGGAGAAGGTTGGGAGGAGCTGAAGGGAGAGAGGACGGAGGAGAGGAAGGAGCTGGCGATGCAGCTGAGGGAGAACGAGCGGCTGCTGCTGCGAAGGGCGCAAGCATGGACAGAGAAAGCATTGGAGGAGCAGAGAGGGGAAGAGGAGGAGGAGGAGGAGGAGGAGGAGGAGAAATGAAATACAGACATGTATACAACAACAAGAGGAGGAGGAGGAGGTGGGGGGGCTAGTGAGCCTGCTGGAGGAGGTCGAGCTGCTCAAGTTTGCGGTCGAGGACGTTTTTCAGCTCCTCGAGGACCGCGTGCTGGCTGAGATTCTCAGCTCCGATGCCCCTTGAGACGTCGAACGGAAGGTCCGCAAAGAGAGAGATAAGCTGATGTACCTCCTCCCTCTCCCTACCTTGTGTCAAGTATCTCCTCCTCCTCCTCCTCCTCCTCCTCCATCACCGTCACCTCCTCCTCCTCCTCCTCCTCCTCCTCCTCCTCGCCCCCTCACTGCTTGTCCTCCCTCTTCTCCTTCATCTACCTCAACCTCCTCTCCGTCTTCCTCCCATGAGCACAGCGAGCAGCTCGTCAACCCAGTAGTATCTCCTGCTCCCGCTCCTGCTCCCGCTTCCGCTCCCGCTCTTCCTGCCGTCTCACTGTGCGCTCGGCGCAGCACCAAGTCGATCGCGTCCACTCGTCGTGCGATCCCACTCAGGCAGGACGACAACCCCCCGTCGAAACCCAGCTCGACCCCAGGAGCCCCCTTGGGACGAGGAAGCCCCTGCACTCTCCTTACGATCTCCTCTAGGACCAGGACCGTCTCCTCCGCCGCGCTCAAAGTTCGCTCCTCCTCCTGCTCCCTCAACCACAGACGGACATGCGACAGCTCCGCCTCCTCCTCCCACCACAGACGCACGTGCGGCAGCCCTCTCGTGGTAGCGGAGAGGACGGAGCGGAGCATGAAGATTTCCTCCTCCTTTCCCCGCAGCTCTGTCGTGCTGTAGTCTACCAGCTTCGCCAGCCGCTCGAAGGAAGCAGCAAGTCTGTCTCGGTCCTCGCTGAGAAACCTCGCGTCCTCTCGCAGCTCTCCCGCCAACTCTCCCAGCGCCGACATCAGCTCGTTCATGTCCGACAGGCAGGAGGCAGCTGCTGAGCATGCACTCGTCCTCCTCCGTTCCTGCGATGCGCGTGAGCGGGGAGAGCGAGGAGGAGCACGGAAGCTCAAAGGGAGCGAGGAGGGGGGGGATAGAAGAAGAGGAAGAGAAGGAGGTGAGGACAAGATCGAAGAAAGGAAGGAAAAGGAGATAGAAGGAGAAGGGGGAGGATCAAGAAGAGGAAGGAGGAGGAGGACAGGGAGATAGAAGGAGGTGGAGAGGAAGGAGAAGGAGGAAGGAAAGAGGAGGAGGGAGGAGGAAGGAAGGAAAGAGGAGGAGGGAGGAGGAGGGAACCTCAAGCTGCAGGACAAGAACCCGATAGGAGAGAGAGGAGAGCTCGTTGCGGAGGCTCTCAATCTGCAGCTCAACTTCAGCTGGTCAGCAGGTGGAGGAGGATAGAGGATTAGCATCTGAGCAGGAAGACGATCAAGGTCGCTCTTCCTGCCCTGACTCGCTCCCCCGCCTCCTCCTCCTCGTTGCCTCTGCTAGCCGGACAGCAGCAGAGGCTGCGGTCTGATCGCTGAGCTGAGACAAGGTAGAGAGCACAAGATTCAAACAACCAGAGGAGAGGGGGATTAGATGCGCGAGAGAAGGAGGGAGAGGATGCGGATAAGGAAAAGAAGGGGAGGAGGAAGGGCAAAGGGGAACATGATTGAAAGGCGGAAAGAAATTGAACAGAGACGATTTAGAAGAGGAAGGGAGGAGGAAGAAGGGAGGAGAGAGAGGGAGGAGGGGAGAGGGAGGAGGGGAGAGGGAGGAGGGAGGAGGGAGGAGGGAGGAGGGAGGAGGGAGGAGGGGGAGATGGGAAGGAGGGAGGGAGGGGGGAGGTCGTACCTGGAGCAGGAGAAGTTTGCTCTGCTTCCGCTCTGCTTGCAACTCTTGAGTTCGAACTCTCTCAGACGAAATCGCAAGCGCCGCCTTGTCCTCCAGCATCTCCTTCCTTCTCTGCTCCCTCCTCTGCTCCTCCTGCTGCGCCCTCAACCCCCACAGCTCCTGCGGACCCCGTCACGTCATGTCTCCCCCTCCCCCCTCGTCTTCTTCCATTCTCCTTCCCATCCCTCCGCGCCCTTCCATTCTCCCTCCCTCCGCTCCTCGATTGCTCCACCGATTCTGCAGCGTCCAGTTTCTTCTGCGTGTCATCCAGGCGCTCCTGTTGAAACCTCAGGAGAGGAAGCGGAGGAAATCAGCAGCAGCAGCAGCAGAAGAAGAAGAAGAAGAAGATGAAGATGAAGATGAAGGAGGAGGAGGAGAAGGAGAATGAGAAGAGGGAGGGGGGGGGGAGGGAGGATGGGTGCAAGTTTAGACAGGTAGTGCGGAAGAAGAGGAAAGGGATGAAGGATGAATCAAGCAGCGAAAGAAGGAAAAGACCTGTAGCGAGTCTCGCTGCCTTGCAATCTTGCTGAGAGTTGACAACTTGCGCTCCTGTGAAAAGAGATGAAAAGAATCCAGAGAGTTGATCAATCGAAGTGATCATTGTCTCTAGCTCTACCATCACCATCATTACTATCATCATCATCATCATCATCATCATCATCATCATCATCATCATCATCATCATCATCATCATCATCATCATCATCATCATCATCATCATCAGCATCATCATCTCCATCATCATCATCATTTCCATCATCATCATCATCATCATCATCATCATCATCATCATCATCATCTCAATCGGTTCATCACCAAGGATCTGCACTGGGATCGCAGCTGAGAGTTCTCCTCTTCCATCTTCTGCAGTGCTGCCCCCATGCTCCGCAGGCTTCGCTCGAGCGTTCGCTGCTCTCGTCCTTGCCGCGAGCTGTCTCTGCCTTGCTGATCGGGTCGATCCAGGAGAGGCGAATCCTGCCAGAGGAGGCGAGTCAACGAAGACAAGAGCGAAAGGAGGAAGCGAGGGAGGAGGAAGCGAGGGAAAGGAGGAGAGAAGGCGAGGAGAGAGACGGAGACGAGAGAGGGGAGGGGAGGGGCAGGAGAAGGGGAGGGAAAGGTTGAAGAGTGGTGGGAGGGAGGGAGGGGCTTACAAAGGTTTTTCTTCGCAGCTCCTGCTCCAGCTTGTGCTTCTCTCTCTCGAGCTCTTTCACCCTCCCAAGGAGCGACGACTCTATGTCCGGGGAAGCAGCCCCGACCTATCGCAAGTCACTCGCTCCCTCGCTCCCTCGCTCCCTCGTTCTCTCTCTCTCGCTCTCTCCCTCCCTCCCTCCAGGGGTTCCCTGCTACCTGTCGTGCATGCTTGGAGGGGATCGCACTGAAGTCTTGGGATGAAGGAGGGTGTGTCATGCCTCCAAAGTCTTCATCCTGCAGCAACCAAGAAAGAGAAGACAAGGCAAGGAATCAGTTGTGCTGTACCCACAACATCAGGTGTGGGAAGCAGAGTAGCAGAATCAGAGAGGAGATGGGAAGAGCAGCAGAGAGGAGGAGCAGAGAGGAGGAGAGCAGGAGCAGGAGCAGGAGCAGGAGCAGGAGCAGGAGCAGGAGCAGGAGCAGGAGGGAGTAGCTGGTGGGAATTCGAAGATCAGGGTGGAGGAAACAAGAGCATATTGAGGTCTTCACATTCAATCCGTCAGCGCAGGAGATCGTTTGCTGCATTAGTCCCTTCCCCCAGTCCTCCTCCTCCTGCTCCACAGACAAGCCATGCTCCAATGAAGGATCTCGGCCGCTGGTCCACATTCTCACTAGCCTCATCCTCCGTGATCGCTCGAGAACAAACGACTTGCTCCTCCTCACACACCCCGACAGCGCGCCGAGCGTGTCCTGCATCACGCTGGCGTCCTGGCAGGCGAGGGTGAGTTCCATGTTCCAGCAGTCGCTCCACGCCTGCAGCCACCGCAAGGAGCAGCCGTCTACTCCCTCCTCTCTGCTCGCACGTCAGCACACCCGAAGCCTCTCTGCTGTGTTCACCTGAGTCCGCGCAGGATGCTGCCAGCCTCCCTCTCGGAACAGGAGGAGCTGGGCTCCTCGGACGCGAGGAGGAGAGAGACTTTCAGCTGGAGCGGCTCAAGGAAGGAGCTGGAGGAGACCGGGTTCCTCGCAGCAGAGGACTCGTCGGGGGACGCTGCCCGTACCCTCCTCTCATGCAGCGCCTTCTCCAACGTCTCGTTGGCCCTCCTGAGGCCTTCAGCCTGCCGTTCCATCTCCTCCCGATCCCTCGCGTGCGATCCTCGTAGCTCGTCCACCTCCTGCTGGTGCTGCAGCAACAGCTCCTCCACGTGCTTCTTTTGCGAGCTCTTCATACTCTCCCACAGGCCCCGGAGGTCCTTCACCTCGTGCAGCAACTCCTTCGCCTCCTCCTCAGCTCTCCTCCTCTCCCGTTGCGACTCCTCCAGCTGCTGCTCGACTGCCGACAACTTCTTCGTCAGATCAGCTGCGACATCCGAGTGAGACTTGAGCAGGTTCTCTTCCTTCAACCTCCCTTTCTTCACAGCGGCCTCGAGCTCCTCAACCCTCCCCCTCTGTTCCTGTAGCTGCTCTTCCTGCTGCTGCTTCGCGCGTTTGAGCGACTCGTTCTCCATCCTCTGCTTGCTGATCGTCTGCAGACTCTCCTGATACTCCTCTTGCAGATTCCGAACAACATGCCGCAGGTTTGTAGTGACTTCTTGCTCTTTCAGCAGCTGGTTGACTACCTCACTGCTGGCGCTCACCGAGTCCCTCAGCAAGGCCTCGGTTGACCTCAGGCGCTGCTCCAGGTCCTTAAGGTCTGCCGACAGCGAAGCTCTTGACTCCTCCACTTCCCTCACCAACTCCGACAGCTCCTTCATCTTCTCCACCACTTGCCCGTCCACGAGCCCTTGGCACAGCTCCTTCGCCTTGGCTTTCATGTCCTCGCTCTCGCTCCTCTCCCTCGTCATCGACGCCAACAGCTTCCTCGTTCCCCTCTGAGTGACGTCCAGCACATCAGCTACCCCGTTCAGCGAAGTCTCGATCTCCGAGAGCATCCTGTCCTGGTCACCCTCCCGCTCCTCCTTCACCCTGTGTTCCTCCTTGAACTTCACGATATCATCCTTCAGCCACCCAACCTCGTTCCTCAGCTTCTGGAACGCTGCCTCCCTCTGACTCTTCTTGTCGAAAGCATCCTGCAGCCATCCTTGAAAAACTTCGCCGTAGCCGCCCGTCACGTTCTCTGCCATGAAAGCAGCCAGCTTCGAGGAGACCTCCGAGGAGATCGGAACCTCGCAGCAGTTGGCGATGTAGATGAGCAGAGCGATCTCATCGTTCTTGGCTCTCAGCTGCTGGTCTACATCCCATTGCTGGCTCGGAGTGTGAAACCTTGTGTTCACCACTCGCTCGGTAGCTCTTCTGAAGTCGGAGTAACTCTCATACGCTGAGCTCCTATCCTGCGCGTCCATGGACCTCAGCATGGACGAGAACATGGAGTGCGCATCAACGCTCTGCGACGGCTCATCTGGAGTTCCTTCCCCAGCCGCAGAACCTGCAGCACTTTGCGGGGAGGAGAGAATTCGTGGCATCACGACGGAGGATGCAGAGAAATGCAAACAGAACTGCGAAGGGAGCGGCTCATCGTGCCCTCATGAGTGGATCTGCATACAAGGACAAAGTCAGACGGTCTCTTCTCCCCTCCCTCACATCACCTTCAGCCCTCCCCCCCCTTCCCTCCTCGCCCCCCTCTCCCCCTCCCACACACCTTGCTCCATTCCCGTCCATTCCCCGCCACTCGCCCGTTAAAGTGCAATATCGGAGTGTAACGGTCTGTAACGCTGTAACGTGTAATAACGGCGGGGTCCATAACCGTCCAGACACCGTTGAAATTTAAAAATTTGAAGGAGGGGGAGGGCAGAGGGAGCAGGGAACATGGAGGCAAAGTGGAAGAGGGAGGAGGCGAGGGCGGCGTGAGGGCTGGTTGATGGTAGAACAGTGATGAAACAATGGACAGGGAAACTGAAGTGATGTGATGTGGAAGAGGAGGGTGGGAAAGAAAAGATTTGCGTGAGGGAGAGCAAGCAGTTTGTGTAAGTTTAAGGCAAGGAGGTTGTGAGAACGGAGCAGTTGATATCCGAAGTGATCTGATGAGCGACAAACTACAGGAAGCAACCAGATCTACCGAGATTGCTCAGGAACAGAGGGCATGACAGTCATTCAATCTAGCATACGAGCAGAATATTTTGTTGGGAGAGCTTCCACTCTTCCACTGCTCTAAGCCAATGTTTGTTATCTGACTGATCATCACCATCAGGCGAACCAATCATCATGCCAGGAACGCCGCGCAGGCCGCGTTCTTCCCCAGGAAGGACGCGAAGGTCTATATCGAACAAGGAAAACGAACCGCTGCCACCTCCCGAGTCGCCAGGGGTCATGGTCACCAAAGAGAAGGTCCATGACATCAAGTTGACGGCAAGTGAGACTGACTGACCCGCAGAGGGCATCCCGCGTCACCAGCAGATTCTCCGTGCTCAAGGTGCTGGGGACCACTGAGTCGGAGATATCTCCATGCCAGGACAAGGCCAACGACATCGCCAAGAAGAGAAGAACTTCTCGTGTGAGCTTCGGAAACATCCAAACAACCATCTTCCAGAAGGACTCTGAGTTCGGCAACAACTCTCCTTCCCCTGGCTCCTCCGGGAAAGCATCACAGCCTACTAACCTCTCCACTCTCCCTGACGACACCGTCTTCGGCTCACCTGCCGTGTCGGTTGCTGGCAGCGAAGCCATGGAGATCACTGGCACAGTGCTGCAGCCGCTCCCTTCCCTGCCCAACATGTCGGATCAGGACGATGGCAGCTTTGCTTCCTTTGGGGATGGCACGCAAGAGCAACCTCAGTTCGGTCAGCCGGTCTCCCTGTCGGACTTGGTTGAGGAGGATGAACGTTGCTGGGAGAATCAAAGCAGGCAGAAGAAGCCATCAGGCCAGCTCGAGTTCATGAAGGACAGGCCTGCAGCTGAGGACAAGAACGCTGACCTGACCGACCATGACCTGACTGCAGACATTCCTGACCCTGGTAACCGGACCCGAGCTCTTGCGGATCACACCGGCGCGTTCATGAGCGGAAACACTGGTGTCTTCCGTGATCAGACGTGCATGGGTATGGAGATCACAGCAGCTTACGGAGGCATCGTCTCTCAACGCCCCGAGGTAGCCTCCCACTCAACCTCCTCTACCTGCTCTCTCCTGCACCCGCTCGGACTGACGTTTCTTCAGCCCTCCATGAACAACGACGTCACCTGCACTGAAGGCATGGAGTTCACTAACGCATACGGCGGGATCGTCGCTGCCAACGCCATGCAGGACAAGCCAGTGGAGAGCCGCCAGTCTGCCATCAGCGAGGAGATCAGCGGGACCCTCTCGAAGCTGCGCGAGGCTGAGATGGCAGATCATGATGATGGAGAGGAGGAAGAGCCGCATGATGCCGTGGCGATGGAGATGACGGGGACCTTCGGGAAGATCCTGAGCGCCATCAGCACTAACCCAGCAGACGAGGAGGAGGAGGCGACTGACTCTCAAGGAGCGGAGGTGTGGGGCAACAAGACCTTCACAGACGGGGAGGTGACGATGTTCACTCCTCTCTCCCGCATCAAATCCCTCGGCACTCGTCGGGCGTCTCGCTCCAGCATGGCCCCAGAAGCCCGCGAGCTCGTGTCTCAGTACGGGAAGATGGAACAAGACAACGTGGCTGGTAAGGCACCCTTGACGGTGCTGGCTCGTGCTCGGTTGACGTGGGTCCTGCAGGTGATGTAGCAGAGAACGGCAGGAGGATGAGCGTGAGACCCAAGGACAGCGGTATCACGCTCGACTCGTTCCTCGACGAGATCGGGATCCGCTTCCTCACCAATGCCAAGGCCTCGAAGCGCAAGTCGTCAGTCTGCCCGCCCCTCCGGCTGGTGCCAGGAGAGATGACGGAGGTTGACAAGCTCAACGAGGTGCTGGTGAGCGAGACGGAGCTGGGGCAGCTCCGGAACAACAGCTCGAGGCTTCGATCTATGTACGAGAAGCTCAAGGAGGACATGGTGGAGCTGGAGGAGGCGATCAACCGACACAACCCTGAATGCTTCGCGCTGCCGTTCGGGGAGGATCAAGAGGTGACGATGAACTTTCAAAAGCAAATGAAGCTGCTCAAGAAGTTCTGCCGCGCCAAGGCTGAGAGCCGCTGGATGGAGTGGCGGGAGAGTGCGCAGCAGCAAGTCGAGGACGCCTTGCAGCGGGTGAAGGATGCGGTGCTGGAGGACGGAGCCATGATCGATCAGAAGATGGTCGAGCTCGCCGAGGAGCGAGTCCGCGTGCTGCAGGAGAAATCTTCCATCGCCACAGAGGGTCTTCGAGCTCAGCTGACGAGCATGGCGGAGGCTGAGGCTGAGCAGAGCTTCGTGGTCGGTGCCTTCCGTAAGCAGGTTGAGGACCTCGAGAGCCAGCGGCAGCAGCTGGAGGAAACCATCGAGAGCATCAAGGAGGAGGCGGCCAAGGTCAGCGTGAACCCCAACGACTCCATGCTGGTCGAGCTCGAGGGCATCGGGGAGGAGGACGTGGCCAGGCTGAGCCTCGAGCATGCTGCCACCCAGGGCCTCGTTCCATGGCGCCTCCTCCGCACGAGCACGGGGGGGCTCACCCTGCAGCTGGAGGGCGGCTGGACTCTCAACGTTCAGCTGGGCAAGTCGGGGGTGGTCAGCTCCGTGCAGCTCGACCGCCAGGAGCCGCCGACTGAGTTCGAGCGAGCGTTGATGGAGCAGGCGGACCTGCACGGCCTGCTGAGGAGCTGCAGGAAGGCGAGCGAGCTGGGGGATGTGCTGCAGGAGTTGTCCTTCCGCATCGGACGGGTCGTGACGCTCAGCCAGGAGCTCGACAAGCTCTCGCGCATGTGCTTCGTGCAGAGGAGGGTGGACGGCGATGGGGCTCCGGAGCTCTTCACCACCGTCGCTAACCCCGAGCTGGGCTACAAGCTGGGCCTTACGTGGAAGATGTCGTGGCACTACCCTGCTGGGAGGATGCCGCTCTCCATGGAAGTCCTGTCGGGTAGCGCCGATGAAGAGCAGATCCTGGATGTCACGAGCAGGCACAGCTGCGGCCCCCTCCGCCTGACGAGGATCCTGCGAGAACTATCAGGGAGCGGCTGAGATGACGCGAAGAGCTCCTGGACTGACTTGTGTTTTTAACTGCGTTCAATGAATCATCGCTAATGAACTATTTACATGCCCAACGAGAGTGGTTGCTTCTGTCTCAAAGAATAGAACAAAATCGCTTCTTCTTGCCTCCCGTTCGTTGTTTGATGTCGTGGATTTGAATCACATCCTTTTTGTCTGCTTTCCTCTGTCTCTCTTTCTCCTTGACACTCTCATTCACTTTCTCAACCGTCTCCGTCTTCTTGCTGTCAGTGTTTGCTTTCACGGGTTTGGAACTCGCACTTGCACTCGTGCTCGTATTTGCCTTGTTGGTAGACATCTCCTCAATACTGGCAAGGCCGCTTTCACCGCCGTTCTGCTCATTCTTCACATACTGTTCACCAAGGTATTCGAAGACCTGCCGAAATGTCAAATACGACATCACGTGTCATTGTCTTTGTGACGTTGACAATTTCTCACTTTGTCAACATTCAAGTTTTCACTGACGCATGTTCTGTACAACTTGAGCTTGAGCTTCTTCGACAGGTTCTCGACTTCCTCCGGGCTAACCTGTACCACAGGTTATCTCCGTCGGTCTTACAGAGGCAGCACGTACAACTGATTGATCGATCAAGTCCACTTTGTTCTATCGAAAACCGTCAAAGCTGTGAGATTCAGCAGGGAGGAGCACCTGGACCAACACCATTGGGATCTGGCCGACCTCTGCTTCAACCTGCAGTGACCGCATGGGTGATCGCATGGTTCCTGAGAGAAGCCGCACCTTTGACTTCCATTTCTCCACAGCCTCAAAGCTGTCTCTATCCACCGTCGAGAAAGCCACCACGCACCCGTTGGCGTTGCGGTAATACCTGGGGGGAACAATCAACTGAAACATTCCCGTCAAGAGCCTGTAGAGCTTACGATCGAGTGATGGCGTCGAACTCTTCTTGTCCTGCTGTATCCCACACCATGAATGTAATGTTCTGCGCTACACTGTCGATGTATTTCTCTTTCTCGAGGAAGTCAACTCCAATCGTCTTCTTGTAAGTATCCGTGTATTCTCCTTTGCAGAACCTGCCCGGAGTCGAACTTCACTAACAAGGTCATAAACAAAGTCAATTTCAACCTTCTGATCATGCTGGACTTTCCCACTCCACCATTTCCCACCACAATTATCTTGATAGTGGCTGAAGGACAAGCTTCAGTATGATCAACGTCTTGTCAAAGACGAAGCTGACTTTCAAAATCTTCAACAATCGCCATGATTGCTATCCACTTTCTCCTCCGAGTATCGGGGGAAAATTTGTTGCAACCTGATACAAGCAAACCTCGTTCTGATGCCTGTCAGGAAAAGTAGTTGAGTGAGTCAGCAACTCGGATCTCTTTTCTTTTCTTTACCTGCCCTTCAATCTAGAAATTTTCCATCATTCTGTTACGCCGAACACGCAGGCTGCAAGCTGTAAGACCAACAGAAGTCAGCAAGTCATCGCCTTTGTACGGATCTGCATTCATCGCTTGGTTCAATTGAGAGCTCGTTTCCTACCCCGGGTCCCCATGTATAGTCAGACATTGAGATTTGAACTCTTCTCTTTTGATCCCCGGATACTCCTGGAATCGGGGAGCTACCATTTGATCTCAAACTCTCCTTAAGAGTTTGAGATCAAGCAGATCCCTTCGAGCTTCATTCTATCTCTGAACTTGTGCACAAGCACGGTTCTCTCAGAGTCTGACCAAGCACTCTATTCATGATCTTGTTGACATCAATATGTTACACCACACAAAACTTTGCAAGATTGCAGTGGTGCTGATACTGTCGTACAGAATGTCGTCGTTTCATCCACCACGCCACATGCTACTTTTCGTACCTCCATTTGTGACTTAAACTTTTCACCTGTCTCTTGATCTTCTGGCAGCATTTCTCCGCCGATCTTCCACAAGGTTATCCTCACTATAGCATTCATCTACGTCCTGCCTTCTTCAGCCATTCCTCTCTCCTCTCCTCTCCTCTCCCCTCTCCTCTCCACCCACTTCGACCATGGACACCTCAACGGTCCTCCATCCCCTCGCTCAAGGACCCCACCCACAGTCACCGCAAGCCACCCATGTCAAATTGACCCTACCGTGTCATTGTGACCACCCCATAGACATACTACCCTTGCTTTACACTATTAAATGGACCCGTTCTGATACCCCAGATTGCTGTGTGGCCAGACCCTGCCTCACTACCCCATCAACCTAATCTTCTACTACCCCACCCCGTATTCAACTTTTAAAGAACGTACGAACCCCCCTACCCCTCTTTCCCCAACACACACTTATAAAGTACCCGGTCCTCATCCTACACAAACACCCCACGATGTGCATTCATTCAACCACGACCCCCGTGATTTCAATATCCCCCGAAACAACGTTTGAAACACCGGTAATCACGGTGCACATGTACCCCCTATTCTCATAATCAAAAATGGGGGTATTTCTGGAACGGGTGGTGTAGCACTAAAGTTTCAAACCACCAAGGTGGGTCATATCACCCACCCAGGGGACCAAAGGAAAAAACAAGGATAAATGCAGGGTAGTCAATGTTATTTGGGATGGGGGGTAGTCAAACAATTTGCTTCTGTTCGAAACAAGGAAGCATTGTACCCACCCTATACTCTTCTCCCATTATGAAGTACCCCCCTTTTACCCTTTCAGTACCCCGCCTTTGAAGTTGAAATTGTTCTGCCAATATAGGTGGACCCCACCCTGTTCCTGTCAGCAAACCCCCACCCCCCTTTACGACCACACCATTCAGCCACCCTAGAAATAAATCATAGACCCACCATACTGAATAAGCTTCACATCAACTACCCCTTCATTTCCTTGATAAATCATATCACCCCTGGTGTGATTATTCAGCCTACGATGCCCCTACCCCTACATTTGTCTACCCCACCCCTGATTTTCATGCATCGGATCGTCGCTTCCCCCAGAAGCGGAAGACAGCTTACCCGCCTACCTGCCTCCCTCCTGTCTCCTCCTCCTCGGACTCGAATCACAACTTCCGTCCTCCTCCTCCTCCTCCTCCTCTCTCACCTCCTCCTCTCTATCTATCTATCTTTCTATCTATCTCATTCTCTGACCTCTGAATCCTCTTCCCGCAATCCTTCATTTCTCCCGTATCTCTTTGTCGTGGTTTTGTTCGTCGGGCCTTCTTGTTTCCTGTACTTGCTTGATCTCGAACCCACACTGACTGGTGATTTGTGGATTTTCCGCTCTTTTTCTATCTCGAAGATCGGGTTGAGTGGTTGCCACTTCTATTTTCCCTGGTCTAAACAACACTTGTTGAATCCGGATAACTTTTGCCCCCTTTTTGCTCGACTTCAATATCGAAGCTTGCTCCGCATTAACTCTTACGGTAGAAGATGATTGGCGGAGCGTACTTGGAAAAGTGTTGGCAGATCCTTGAATCTGGATCTATGAAAAAATATGCACGTCTCTTGGGAGTAACCAATGCTGTGCTCATGTTTGGGATACCGTTCCTTACGCTGATTATCGGAAGGACTCTAACCGCTTCAAACTTTGTCCTTCTTGTAGTTTTTGGCTTCTTTTGCGCAGTGCTGGAAATGCCTTTCTGCTGCAGCTGTGCGACATTCTGTCTCAAAATTCAAGAATTGTTTGCGCCAATCGAATCTCGTATGTGGCTAAAAGCTGTCTTTTATCTTGTGCTTGCAACGATACTCATCTCCTGTCAAGTTCATGTCAAGGGAGGCCCTGCTGGCTGGACGTTCGGTATACTCACAGCCATCAACGCCGTTCTGTACATCCTTGCCGTGTTTTACCCGGATCCAAATGAGGAGAAAGAGAATGATGCGGGAGAGGGAGTGTCACGTGACGAGGTTCGAAGCCACGACATTGAGCATGGAGCCTCTCCTGCTCTTCCGCCGCCGCCTCCTCCCAAGGAACAATCGCCCGTTGACCCCAACGCTGCTGGATCTGCGTTGAAGTCTGCCGTTATCAACCACGTGAAGGACAACCCCAAACTTATTCAGGAGGCGTTGAAAGCTGCTGGCAAGATATGATTTGATTCAGTAGTGTGACTGGCATAGCTGCGCATTCCGAGTGTAAACTAGCAATCATAACACTGAAGGCAGAAGAATGGGAGACTCGCATACAATCCCATGTCTGATAGTGTCGCAGTCGTGGAGCTGTAAATTGTCTCAAAACCTTAAATTCTTCTTAGTTTAGCAAAATTCCTTTGTTATGTAGCAAAAGACGTAAGAAGAAATCTAATAAATTTCCATCTCTAACTCTACCTCGTGTCTATCACGTTCTTCTCCCAGCTCGTCTTCCAGCTCACGCTCACTCAAGAGGGAGCTCCTCCTGGCCGATCGCAAATGCTTGACAGATAAGCTTTCCCACCTCCTCACGTTGGTTTTCCATCTGGTCGGAACCTCCTGGGGTACAATCGCATCCAGCAGCTCCCTCGGATCTATCAAGTCCTCCGGCTCCTCATTCAAATCCACATTCTTGGGGCAATGGTGGCTGACGAATCTCGGAACCTTGATGGTCCTTGCCTTGGCCCCCTTGCTTCTGTTCCATGGAGCTTGCGATGACATGCCTGGCATGAGCGCCGGGTCCTTCGCCGAGTACGTCTTGACCGTTGGCAGGTGCTCATCCTCAAGGCCCTTCAGCCTGCTCAACTCGTTCTGGTTCTCAGCACTCTTGATTGCTCGTCGTCTGTCATCGAGCCACGCTAGGGCTCGTTCACGTTTGGCCCAGATGCTGCTCTCGATGCCAAGACGTTTCGCGTTCTCGTTGTCCACTATCCCCAGATTGCTCATTATGTTTGAGATTTCCATCTCGTGGTACCTCCACGCGTTGTATTCAGCGTCCGCTCCCCGAACAGACCATGCATGCTTCGAAGGGATTGAGTCAAACTCCGTCAGGCTCAATGCGTTCTCTTTCAACACTAGAGCACAGTTTGTGCAAACAAGCCAACCCTGTTCGATGTCTAGGTATTTGTTGACTGCAGGATGGCTGCATGTATCCCATGAGAACAGTGGGTTGCCGTTCTTGTCTAGACTAGGGGTACAGCGTTCAAGGATGACATCCTTCATCTCACTGTGTGAATTCATCGCAGCATGGTCTGCAGCGTACAGGCCGTTCTTGTCCTTGTGCCATGCGTCACACTGCAAGTCCAGAAGAAGCTGAACCACCATGGCGTTGCCTCGCGCACAGGCTGCCATCAAAGGCGTAGTTCCATCCACCTCCCTCGCAAAGTTCATTGAGGCAAGAGTGAGACGATCAAGTATCGGCTCAAAGTCTCCCGTCTGGAATGCTGTGAAAATCGCCCAGTCCATGGAGGAGCTAGCCGGCAGGGGGCTCAGCGACTCGGGGTAGTATCTTTGCGGGCACATGATGAGGGCTGGCTCTTTCAACTTGTTGTAGTTGAGGAGAGTTCACCGACTCCTTCTTCTCTCCTCTCTCCTCTCTCCTCTCTCCTCTCTCCTCTCTCCTCTCTCCTCTCTCCTCTCTCCTCCTTCTCTTCACTCTCCTCCTCCCTTGTCTTTATCCACTAGGTTCCTCCTGCCATCCCGCGTGTAGGTTCTGTAACGACTTGAAACCACCACATCTG
This sequence comes from Guillardia theta CCMP2712, assembly GCF_000315625.1. Classification (NCBI taxonomy): domain Eukaryota; class Cryptophyceae; order Pyrenomonadales; family Geminigeraceae; genus Guillardia; species Guillardia theta. Next base: position 331,389 of record NW_005434641.1, read on the forward strand.
TCCAAGTTCAGCCGGGAACTTCCGAACTCAGTCACCGGTCACCTGTCACTGAGTCAGTTCAGAACTCCGGCCCGGGCGCCCGGCCGCCGTGGCAACCTGACGCATATCATCGTGACTCTCAGCCGCACGTCCCACCTGACTCCGTGGATCGCATGCCAGCTGCCTTGTTACAACTAAGATCGATATGATGTCTGTATTCAACTTTGGCACAGAACATCATGTCTAACAAACTTGAGCTCCGTCACCACCAAAGGTCTTTCTCGCCCGATGGACTGGCCGCGGGGGGGCGGGGGGGGCGCGGCACCTTGACTGATGAGCCCGGGCCTCTTGTGATCCGCGGGCCGGCCCGGCCACTGCCAGGAGGCCCGGGCCCGGGCCGGGCCGCGCTCAGCGGCTCGCCTTGTGAGCCTCGGAGGGGACGGACTAGGTATGATAGTATCGGGTGTGGGCCCGGCGGTACCCGGTACTACGAGGCTAGTAGCCGCCCAGTGTCAGTGGCCCAGAGTGACATGATAGGGCAGACGACGACGATCATCTTACTTGTACATGACTGTGACTGGTCTGCTAGTGTACATGACGGGCTACCCGGGTTACTTAGCTACTTCATACTGTCTTCCTCTCTGATCTTCTGCCCCAGCACGTCGGTGACCTGCGGGATCATGCTCGTGAGCTGCGGCAAGGGAGGCAGGAGGAAGAGGAGGAAGAGGAGGAAGCCTCCGACGAGGGAGGAGGGAGGAGGGAGGAGGGAGGAGGGAGGAGGGAGGAGGTACAACCTTAGGTAGAACTCGTTGGGACCTCCTTGGGATTTCCCAGTTGGAGGAGGAGGAGGATTTCTTGGACTGAGACTGGAGCATTACAGTCAGACTCTCGCGCTCCTCTCGTCTCCCTCACCTCAGAGTCCCCGAGCGACATGCCGAAGTAAGTCGCCACCATCTCAGTCTGTGTGCTCACCAACGACGCCGGCTCCTCCGCCGCCGGGTAGAGGGAGGAGCCGCCGGAGCGAGCGGCTGCTTCGGGGAACTCGTGGACGAACCTGGTGGTCTCCGTCCTGTAGGTATGGACGAACTTGACCGTCCCCGGCACCTGACGCGTGATAACTTCCGAGTAGGTAGTCGTGCGCGAGATCTCCCTCCTGTCCTCCTCTTCCTCCCTCTCGGGAGTCCTTGGGGACCTGGAGGGATCGAGGGGGTCGGGAGACAGGCGGCTGGGGGACCAGATGGACTGAGGCTTCTGCGCCTTTCCTGCTGCTAGCGTGATGTATGCTGTTGGCGGCCTGCTGCTCCCCTTGTCCTCCACCAGACTGTCTTGCGCTCGCACAGGGTCCAACATGGCGAGAGTGGCTTCGAACAAGGAGTTGTCGGGAGGAGGAGGAGGAGGCTTCCGTTCGAAAAGCTTCTTCGAATCGTTCACGTGCGAGCGGATGGAGTTCTGAACGCGTTGGATCTTTTTCCTCAGGACCAGCGCCCTCGCTCCCTGCACGTAGATTCTAAAGACGGCGATGCTGAGCAGGACAAACCCTCCTGCCGCCGCCAGGCTCGCTATCAAGGTCGTGGGGACCTTGGAGCTGGACGCGAGCTGGACAGAGCCGGTCGAGTTGGAGGGAGTCGTGGTGTTGCTCTGAACGCACATGATGAGGACGTCATCGCAGAGATGCCTTCCTCGCGAGTCGAAGGCGATGGGGATGCTGAGGAGGGCAATGCCGTCTCCGATCCCCGCTTTCTTCGTCAGAGTCAGGGTGAGCTGAGAGGGGAGGAGAAGGAATGAGGAGTAGAAGGTGAGAGGGGGATGTACAGTGGAAGTTGATGAGGAGGAACGAGGAGCAGGTGCAGGAGGCAGTGGCGTTTGAGCAGGAGGAGACGCAGGAGGAGGAGGAGGAGGAGGGGGAAGGAGGAGGAGAAGCAGGAGGAGAAGCAGGAGGACGTGGAGGTACCGTGAGGTCCTGGGCGAGGGAACCTGACTTGACTCCCTCCACGATCATCTGTGCAACTCGGAGGGCCTCGCGCTCGTACGGGACCAGCTGACGGAAAGTAACCCTGAGAGTCCCCGCCCTCCTCGCCATGTCGGAGAAAGAGTTGATCTGAAGCGTGTCCGGGGTGCTGTTGAAGCGATTGGTGACCACCCTCTTGAAGGTTTGCTGGAGGAATGACGTCAGCAAGGAGAAGGGGAAGGCGGAGAGTGATGGATGAA
>NW_005434641.1:333675-349606 GCF_000315625.1 Guillardia theta CCMP2712
GAGGGAGGGAGGGAGGGAGGGAGGGAGGGAGGGAGGGAGGGAGGGAGGATGGGTGGTGGTGGAGGAGCGAGAGGGCATGTTCGTATTCTTCTTCGTCGCTTCACCTGAGTGGAGGAGATAAAGAACGTCGCCTCGTCGATCCCGCTAATGCTCATCTCACAGTACACGTGCGGCTCCCGCAACTCGCACAGCTGGCCCGTCAGCCCGCTGTTGCAGGTGCAGAAGCAGACAGAGGGGAAGAGCTTGGAGGAGGAGGCGGCATTGCAGGTGATGTTGCAGCAGGCGCTCTCCGTTATGCTGCTGCCGCACGTCTTGAGCACGCAGCCCGGGAGGAGGAGGGAAGAAGTTCCGCAAGCAGCAGGACGGGCGAAGAGTTCTCGGTCAGTGGAGGACCACTCAACCAGGAAGGAGGAGGCGGCGGGATGGCCGATCCTGCTCCACAAGGCGATGAGCGCGTTCTCTGACGTCTGCAAGCAGCAGCCCATGCTTCTCACGTAGTCCTCCATGTCTGCTCGGCAGTCGTTGGAGCACTGACCCCTTGAGAAGTCGAAGGAGGGGCTGAAGGGGCTGCGGGAGAAGTTGGAGGAGGCGGGGGGAGGGCACCGGATGGGGTGAGACGGGAGGAAGTCAGGGAGGAGAAGATCGCATCGGAGCCCGAGATGGTTGCGAAAGCAGACGGAGCTGAGGTAGAAGAGCGTCTTTGAGAGAACGAGCACCTGGCAAGGAATCGGTCATTGCTCCTTCTCCTCCTCTCTCCTCTCCTCCTCCTCCTGCTGCTGCTGCTGGTGGTGCTGCTCTCTACACGCACGTCTTCCTCCCCTTCTCTAGCGCACATTCTCTGTCTCCTCTCTCTCGTTCTGCTCGCAACCTGCTGGAAGATTCGCTTCCCCACAATGTTATCTGACGTGACCCTCGGTGGGTCTCCGCTGTCGATGCATCCAGTACAAGCTTGCCACACGGCTCGGCAGCTCTCAGTCGCGTTGGTGAGGAGCTGAGAGGAGGAGGGTCAAGAAGCAGCGCAGGAGGGCAAGTGGAGGTACGAGGATCAGGTCCTGGTAGCAGCTGCTCGTGCACACGGCTTCGACGGAGGAGCTTGGCATGCCCTTCCAGTTGGCCTCCTGGCGGGAGGGGAAGACGATTGCGGCAAGAGAGGAGCAGGAAGCAGTCTGGGCGAGAGCGAGGAAGAGGTTGTCGACCGAGCGATTGCAGAGCTGATAGATGGAAATGAGCTGCTCCGCCTGCGGAGGAACGAAGAGAGGGACGGGAAGCGCGAAGACTTGCTGCTGGCGGAGTGAGTGGCGGAGGGAGGAGGGGATAGAACTGAACAGGTGGGAGGAGGATAAGGGAAGAGGTGGCAAGAGGAGAGGATGGAAGATGGAGGAGAGGAGAGGAAAGGAGAGAAGAAGTGGGGAGGAGGAGAACGAGAAGGATGGAGGAGAACGAGAAGGATGGAGGAGAACGAGAAGGATGGAGGAGACGTAATACAAGGGAGTGGAGAGGAGGGAGCAGCAATGGTCGGACCTTATCCACGGGCTTGAGGTTGAAAACTTGAGCCCCCACCGGCTGTTGGACGAAGGGGAAGTTTTGGTCAGCGATGGTGGGGAAGCCGAACCGGCCGGCGAAGGAGGAGGGGATGTAGAGCTGGTGCGAGAACCGGGCGAGGTAGGAGCTGCCAGTGAGCTGGGCGACCTCGGGGGTGGAAGGGGTGAAGAGGGCGCGGTAGGGGAGATGGAGGAGGAAGTTGATGGAGGAGAAGGACCAGGAGATGGTCAGTGGCCAGTACTTGTAGAGCTCGTAGCGCGAGAAGATGTCGACGAAAGTGCAGGGCAGGGTCTCCGTCGTCTGGCAGGGGCGATCCGTGACCTTCCAGCTGGGCGTCAGGCGAGTTGACAGGCGGGGACGAGGTGAGGGGCGATGAGAGTGAGGGGGTTGAGGGGGTGAGAAGAGAGGAGGGAGAGGGGGTGGGACGGGGGTGGGGTGTAGAGGAGGAAGAGTCCAGCAGAGGTTCACCTGTGCAAAGCGGATGGTTCCCTCGGCTGTCCCCATCATCGTGCTCTTCCTCCCGGGTCGCCTCAGGTCGCCGCAGCTCGAGATGCTCAGCACGATTCTCTCGCCGCTCACGCTGATCCTGACGCGGCACCTGAGCTGCTCCGCCTGCTCCTGCACCGCAAACGTCGTGAAGCCTTCGGGGGTCGAGAGCAGGGTGGAGCAGGAGGTGAACAGCGAGCAGCTGCCTGCTGGGTTGTAGCTGAAGAAGCTGCAGATGGCACGGCTGGCACAGGCTCGCATGCAGTCGTCCAAGGTGGAGGAGGAGACAGTGGTCACGAATCCTTGCCCGGAGCAGATCCCCTCTCCCTGCTTCTCTGCCAGCCCCAGCTCCCGCCCGTAGACCTCCGTCTCTCCCTCCCAGTTGCCCTGCAGCAAGGTGGTGCTCTCCTCGTAGGAGGTGAAGAAATGCTCGTTGACGAACCTAGGCTCTCTCACTCCTCCTCCCCCGAACTGGCAGGGCCCAGCGCTTGCATCCTTGCTGACATCATCGAACTTGAGCATGAGAGACCGCGGGTCCGGCGGTGCTGGGGTGGGGGTGGTGGTGTTGAGGAGGAGGGAGGAGTCCGTTGGCTCTGCTGGGGTGCTGGTGAGCGGGGCGGGAGGAGGGAGCCAGTCGAAGGATGAGTTCTGCAACGAGGGGATGTTGGACTGGTTGACCGAGAAGGCGATCTCGAGGGGCGGAGCTCGCATCCTGCCAGAAGTGAAGACTTCGTCCTTCACGAAGTTGTACTGGACCCTACAAGGGTTGGCGATCTAGAGGAAGCCAAAATCAGATGCCAAGGAGGCGAAGAGGAGGAGGAGGAGGAGGAGGAGGAGGAGGAGGAGGAGGAGGAGGAGGAGGAGGAGGAGGAGGAGGAGGAGGAGGAGGAGGAGGAAGAGGAGGAGAAATAGGCTTGAGGGACGACGGTTTGCAAGAAGGTGAGAGGAGCAATTATCAGAGATCTTCGAGCAACTAAAGTTGGTGGAAGAAAGAAGAGGTGAGGGGGAGGAGACCTTGAGTGTGGGGATTGACGTCTTGGTGTAAACGCAGGGAGTACATCGAGATGCTTTTAGGTAGCCGGGAAAATCATCCCTCATCGCTGTCTCATCGTAGACAGCGATCGATTCCCCTTTCTGCTGCATTCGTCACCCTCGCAACACCCCCAACCCTGCTCCTTCCTCCCTCCTGCTTTCGCTATTTTGTCTCCTGCTCCTCTTCCTGCTCCTGCTCCTGCTCGTTCCACCACTACCACCATCACCACCTCCTCCTCCTCACCTTCAAGAACGACAGGTAGATATTCAAGTAGATCCAGTCGCCTTCAGGAGGAGCCATGCGCCAGGTACACGAGGAGCTGTAAGAGCGAAACCCTACGGGGGTCTGAATGAGCCCCGAGAGGTTTGTTAGGGTCAGCGGGGAGGAGGAGGAGGAGCAGAGGCACTGAAAGGAGTTGGTGAGGAGGTGAATCTGATCATTCTGCGAGTCGCTCCTCCTTCCATCCCTGAAGATAGACGGGAAGAAAGTCTTCCTGCCTGCCAGCCTCCCGACCACGTTGAAGTCCATGCTCCCGATCATGGCAGGGAGCTCCGTCCCCAGCAGCTTCCTCCTCTGCATCAGTGCGAGGAAGGAGCCCTGGGTCTGGAGGTACTGCAGGAAGTCGTTTCCAGAGCTCGTGGAGCACACGCTGGGGGAGGCAGCACTGCAGGTGTATCCCTCCTCTATCGTGCAACTCTGCGAGCATCCGTCGCCGCTCCTGATGTTCCCGTCGTCGCACTCCTCCAGCAGATGCCACCTGCCTGCCCCGTCCTCCACGATCTTCTCGGCATCGCACAGCTTGACCCCCCCGAACAACTCCAGCCAGCAAGAGGACGAGCGCGTCTCTCTCACCCCGTTCCCGCACCGGTCGACGTTGGAGGTGGGAGCTGGGGTCGTGACGATGATAGCTTCCGTCGTCGCCTCCGCTGCCGTTGCCGTGGTCTTGGCGGACGTGGTAGCAACGAGCGCAGTGGTGGCCGGCCGCGTAGTAGGAGCAGCTGTCGGTTGAACCACCTCCGTCCTGCCGTTGGACATGCACTGAGGAGGAAGCAGCCCCTGGCTGATGAGCACAGGGCAGGCGATGCAGCAGCTTCCTCCCACGCACTCCGTTCCTGTCCCGACCGTGAGGGTGGAGAAAGAGAGCTGGACTGTCGTCCCGACGAAGCAGGAGGTGCATGCTGTTGCCCCGACGAGGTTGTTGTAGGAGCCGATGGGGCAGGGCTGGCAGTACTTGGAGCCGAAGAGCCCTGCTGTACAAGGAGGGCACTTGCTGAAGCTGAGCTGACGAGCAATGATCCCTTCCGCACACAGGATGCCGTCGCTCGTCCGTGTCTGCCCGACGTCTGCTGGGATGCATTCCAGCTGATCAAGGTAGGCACAGTAGATAGGCTGCAGGTAGTCCTCGAGCAGGAAGGACCGATTGGCCAGGATCACACCCCGCTGAGAGTAAGAGGAGGAGGAGGAGGAGGAGGAGGAGGAGGAGGAGGAGGAGGAGGAGGAGTTTACAGTGGCATACAGCACCATGTTGTAGAGTCCCATACCAGCAGAGGAGGACATGAGCATTCTGGAGCCTTTGGGGACGGCGTCAGGACCGATGGTCTTGCCGAGGAAGTAATTGGTGGCTGACGTGTAGGACCAGTCGAGCTGCCGGTCGCTGCCCTTGAAGATGCCGACCATGTCCGAGCTGGAGGCGAAGGAGGGAGGCTGCATATCCCACTCGACCTGGAACGAGAGGAACATCCCGTTCCTGTACACGCGCTCCAGGTGCAGGTCTACCTTGTAGCACAGCTCAGCCTTGTCGCTGCCTTCCTCGTAGGTGGTGAAGCCAGGGGGGCAGGAAAAGCAGGAGGTCTGCCCGCTGCTGTTGGCGTAGGAGGCTTGAGGGCATGGCTGACAGGGCTGGGCTGAGGTGACGGAGAAGGTGCCCTGGGCGCACACCTGGATGCACTGGTCGATACTCGAGGAGGCGAAGGGGCATGAGAACTTGGCGGAAGGGCAGGAGGAGCAGGAGTAGGAGGAGGGAACTTCGACGGTGACGTTGGAGTTGTAGAAGATGAAAGGAGGGATAGCATTCTTGATCCCGTACTGCGAGAGCCCGTAGGAGCCCGGGGAGCAGACGGCATGGGACGAGTAAGAGTTCCACGTGATGGAAAATCCTGCTCTCCCGGCCATGTTCGACTCCACTCGGATGGCGACGTCCTGCTGTCGATTGCACTGGGACACCAGGCGGAGTTCAACGACCTCTGAGGAGGAGAAGTTGGACGAGGTAAAGAATCTCAGCTCCTCCCCCTTGCGGACATCGGAGGAGGAGAGCGGGCAGTCGGCGTCCTGCGGGCAAGGCTTACCAGTGGCGGAGGCTATCCAGCTGCCCTTGGAGTCAGCGGCGACTGGAAGAGCCTCGGAGATGGATAGGAAGTCCAACTCGGAGAGACTTCCTTCCATTGTCAGCCTCATGACTACGAGGAGAAGCGAGTCAGGAGCAAGGTAGGAAGAAAGGTTGCTCACCGATCATCCTGGGAGAGCCGTAGGGTTTCAGAACCCAGCTCCTGCTCTCCGTCCCTGAGCTCGTGTGCGAGTAGGCAACCAGCTGCGCTCCTACATGTGTCTCCCCATCCCCGACTTCGCTCGGCCACTGCTCGAACGTCGGGGCCACGAAACTTGCCCGGAGGCTGCTGGGCAGGGGAGCTGGGGAGGGAAGACTCTCTATCTTTCTGACGCGCGCCTTGGGGTACGAGGAAGGGTCGTCGAGGCTCCTCCGGGCTGCTGCTCCTCCATCGCACTGACCTAGTGACACTTTGGCCTGAAGCAGTTCTGTGAAGTTGCTGATCGACTGCACCTCTATCGTCACCCTACAAGTCTTGCCCGCGAAGCTAACGGTGCTCTGCCATAGCCCGGAGGAGAACCCTCCCTGAACGAGCTTGGGGACATAGAGCTCTGAATCGTACCAAGACATCGCCTGCCCCTGGGGTTGCAAGACTACCTCGTCCCACAGCCGCGGATCCTTGAAGCAAGAGTAAGCACAGGAGACGGGACAAGCATCGCAGGCCCCGTCGTTGACGCAGTAGAACGCATTCAGCGCTCCTTGCGCGTACGTCTGACAATCTCCATACCCGATGTTGAAGGAGGTTGAATCTTGACCAGCCACAGCTACAACCTTCCCATTGGGCACCAGCAGCGTGAGTTGCCGCGAGCAACCAGTCTTGACTCCCACGACTCTCACCACGTGAAGCTCGTCAGTTCCTGTTGCAAGAGAGGTGAGGTGAGTGCAGGAGGTGAGGGGAGAGAGGGGGAGGAGGGGAGGAGGGGAGTGGAGGGGAGTGGAGGAGAGGAGAGGAGAGGAGGGGAGGGGAGAGGAGAGGAGAGGAGAGGAAAGGAGGAAAGAAGAGGAGAGGAGAGGAGGAGGGGAGGGTGTGAGTTCATCGAGTATGCACCTGTCAGGGTGGTGAACTGAATGTAGGACAGGCTGGACCCGGCCTGCACTTGGAAGTTGCCGCTGCGAGCGAGGGAGGGGCACGCTTCATCTAGTTTCTGCTGCGCAGAGGCGTCGGGAGTCGACGACGACAAGGACGCGACTTGCTGGCTCTCGGTGAAATGGGACCCTCTCAGCTCCAGCCTGTAGTAGCAGAAGGAGGAGTTGTCGGGCAGTAGCTGCATCCCTTCGAACGTTCCTTGCAGGTACCGCACCTCCTGTGTGGGTTCGGCAGGACACCTGTCCTGAGGGCAGGAGCCAGTGAAGCTCGCGTCGTTGCAGGAGCAATCGCTGCATGGCTTGCATATCCCGCACACGTAGAACCACCCGGCCCCTCCTCTGCAAAACTCCCACTTACAGAATTGCGAGACCCCACAGTCGGCGTGCACGGAGCACGTGGGGGAGGCGAACCAGACGCTGGGGGTAGCGAGACCCGCAAGCTCAGGGTAGAACCTGCCCGTCGGTCGCTGTGCATCCCCTGCGACCGTCATGACGGCTGCGAGGAAGAGAAGCTGCCGCCATGGAGGCATCGTAGGCCATCAAACTGCGGGAGTACCCGGTGAAACCATGGGGGTAGGGTGATACAGAACCGGTGATCTGTCAGAGCTTTGAATGGCATAAAGGGGGTGGGGGTAAGGAAATCGGGGGGTAGTGACCGGTCGGGTGAAGAGGTACGGCAAGGTACCCAGAATGACCAATGGACCACTTCCCCGCACTGACCAAATGATGTTGAGTTGACTAAAATTAAAAGATTATTCATTTCTATTGACTAAAATAATTCCCTACCTTCCAGGTCTCGTGGTAAATAGGACCCCAACACATCACTACCCTACCCCCAAATTTGTGGAAGAATACCCGGTATTCATAGAGGCGATTGGATACCCCTACCGCCCCCTCTGTGCAAGGAAAGCGCTAGAATGGTGTTCGATTCCAAGGGAACAAAGGCAATGTGCAGCCCCGGCTCCTCCTGCTCCTGCTCCTGCTCCTGCTCCTGCTCCTGATTCTGATCCTCCTGCAGTCATTTTCTTCCTCCTCTCTTATCCCGTCCCCCTTGCTCAGTGTGAGCCCTTCCTCGTCGTGATGACTATTACTGCATCATCCTATTACCTGAAGCCTCCCCGGCCACTGTGTCTCTGTCGATAGGTTCGGAACAGTTAGTTCTGACGACTCTGCGTTCGTGGCAGGTGTTTGTCGGGAACCTTCCTCCTGATGCTGAGGGAAGGGACCTCCAAGACTTCTTCCGCAAGTATGGGCAGATCAACGACGCCTGGGTTGCTCGCAAACCCCCTGGCTTTGGATTCGTCTGGTTTGACGACGACCGAGATGCGGTGCACCTCCCTTATCCAGTCGAATCGCCCTCAGCTACTCCTGCAAACTGACCCGAGCGTGTTTTCGCCGACGCGTCACCTCTGCTTTCGTGTTGCCTCTTGAGTGTCTGCCCTGCCGTCATCACGACACTGCGCGCCGTACGCCTGCGTCCGTTTCTCGACGCTTCGTGCACATATGAACCGTCTCTGCTTCCTCTGTATGGCTACGAAGCCGCCACACTCGTGCATACTGCGCTCGTCATGTTCATCCACATGTGTCTTCAGTCGATCTCTTCTCTTCATAAAAGGTGTTGAAGCGATGTGCATGCAAGACGAGCTGTTTCTTCCCGTGTATGGAAACTAGAGGGAAATTTCCTGACATCTTGGCGCAGAGGGATGCCTGTCAGGACCTGGACGGAACCGATCTGATGGGAAATCGAGTCAGGTTCAACTCAACCTTGATCTTGCTTGTCTCTACTCACCTCTGCCTCCCTTGAACAGGGTGGAGATCAGCACGGGTCGACGCCGCGATGACAGGGGATACGGTCGAGGCTCGCCACGTCGTTATGGAAGGTGTCACCTAGCCCTGCCATCCTCGTTCTGCATGCTCATCGCTTGACGCCAGATCTCCATCGCCTCGGCGCTATGGCAGGTGGACGCTAGGGGGATTGAGGAGGTGAAAGTGACGATGGTTCAGGTCTCCTTCTCCTCGTAGAGACAGGTCTCGCGATCGCGATCGCTCCCCCCGGCGATCCCCTGTGAGTAGCTGCAGGATGCGCGTGCTCTCCTTGACGGCTGGTCCTTAGGTTCGTGAGAAGCGTGAGAGGAGCAGGAGTCCGGCGGATGAAGGCAGGAAGTAAGTGGTCGCATGTCAACGGATGATGTGCCTTCCTGACTTTGGACTCTTTCAAAGATCTCCAAGAGGTTCACCCAGACGCGAGCGAGAGTGGAGTTAGACGCTACCGACGCCTGTCAGAAGCAGAGGCTCAATCGATGTCTAGATCACGATGTGTAGGACCCTGTTGAGTAGCAACATAGTTTAATGAATGGTTCTTTTGAAATCTTTTTGCTTTCCGTCTTGGTCCTCGAGCTTTTCTGAATGTTGTCATGCTCTTGTACATGTCCTGCAATCACCGACTCGATTGCAATCGTTGCACCCAAGTCAAAAAGGATTTCACAGCTCTACCCCTGTCTCTCATAGCTCGGCGACTTTGACTAGAGATCAAGAGATCTTTGTCCTCTTTCTGCAAGCTCCCAGCATACAAAGAAAGCCATATCGACCAGCATACAAACAAAGCCATATTCACAGATTCTCAGGTGCACATGTGTCAAGTTTTAAGCCTCCGCCTCCCCCATCTCCACGTCTCCCGGGCTCACAGGAGGCAAAGGCAGAGGGCTAGTACCAGAAAGAGCCATCTGCTCTAGCTGATCATCATCGTCATCCAAGTTCGCCTTCATCTCCTCGGCAAGGTGCAGCAACAACAGCATCTGCTTCTTTCTCAGCTCCATCTTCTGGTGCCTGCAGGAAAAGATCAGAATCACGGGTGGAACGTCAGGGTGTCAAGGGGCATTACTGTGCTGAAGTTTGCTCCTCTAGCCGGAGGAGTTGGTCTTGTAACTCGGTCTTATCCTTCTCTGTTTGCTTTCGAGAAGGAAGATGCTCAACAGTCTTGGCCAGCACGGTGTACTCCTCCTTGTTCTTGCGGACTATGCGCTCGTGGGCCACACGCTCCTTCAGCTTCTCGATCTCAGCAGACGTCTTCTCCATCTCACTCTGGAGGTCGGCCTGCAGAGACTTGTACGCCTGAACTTCACGCAAGCTCGTGTCAGCCACCACCTGGATCTTGGACATTCCGAATTCATAGAGCGCCAGGTCCTTGAGGAACTGCTTGTGTGCAGCCTCTATCTCCTCCGATGTTCCCTCCTCAAGTAGCGACGCGAGCTTCAGGATCTGCTGCAGCAGCTTGCGCGGCCTCGCTCCGTTGGCGCCATCGAACTTCGAGTGTCGCATGCGAGCGCCCAGCACCCGCGCCTCGCTCATGCTGCCCGCCTTCAACCCCACCCCACCCCACCCTCCAATCCTACCACCCCATCGTCGGATGAGAACAGGGGGTAGTCAACACGAATGGTGGGGGTCAAGTGTACCTTTATTTGATTAACTAAAACTGCAAGGTCGGGGTGGGTCCAGTGGCCTTTGAGGAGATGGCGAGTTTGAGGGCAGGAGGCGGCGGGTGGAGGATGCGATGGCAGGCGCTGGTCGTCCTCTCCTTCCTGTGCGGTACCCAGGTATCAGAGAGCAGGAGCCTGGGCCCGAGACATCCCTTCCAAAGGTGGCTGCACAGGTGAGCTCAGAGGGGAGGAGGACGATCCTGACTGGAGTTGTCCTAGCCACCTGCAGGACTTCGGCAAGAGAGTATCTGCAGGGAGAGCTGGAGGACCAGGACAAGATGGGTTGATGTATCATAGAACTTCTAAGTTGGCGAAGAGCGACATGTTGGAAGCGGCTGGCTCAATGAAGCAGGACGTCAACGCTTCTGAGTGAGTTTGTGTTGGGCAAACGGAGTGCTCGGTAAGTATCGTGGCAGGGGGATGATTCCGATCGACGTCACGTCCAATGTTTATATGGACCAGGGGGAGTTCGAAAGGAAATCGGAAGAGTGGATGAAAAACAACCAAGCAAGCGTACAGTCTGACATGCAATGGATCCTCTTCGGTTGCTTCCTGTTCGCGATAGGCACAGGTGTCCTGGTGTATAGCGAAGTTCGATACGTGCTCATGACTCGCGAATATGACCTTTGTGTACAAATCTCGAAGCCCATTGATGAATCCCTGTCTGCTCAGATGAGCGCTACTCAGAAAGTGCGGACGTACCTCAGCATTGGCGCGATTCTTGGGACAGTGGTGTCATTGTGGATCATTCTCTTTCCCTTGTGCCATCTCGCTACGGGGATGTTGTCGTCAATGGGTTATGCCTTTCAAGGTTGCTATGAGCTTGCGTTCATGGTGGCGTTTGTCGTTGCGGCCGTGTGGTCTCTCTTTGTGATCGGGTGCTGCTGGATCTGCACTAGGCCCTGGACGGCCATCTTCTGCCTGATCGTCTCGTTTGTCGGCGAAGCTTCTCTGGAGACAGGACAGGCACCAGCTGTGCTCATGTGGATCCTTGCTTCGCTGCTGTCCGCATACATCTTCTTCACCTGGGCTCGAGTAATTCTCAACGAGGACCCGAAGCCGGATCCCGAGAGGAGCAAGCTTGTGTCGCAGGCAAAGGTTTAAAACTCAGTGACGCGGACATGGGATAGAATTGTGTTATAATGAATATTCTTGCAACGACGAGGCCCTGTGGTCAGCGACAGTGAACTATCGAGTGAGAGCTGCGACACAATCCTGTAATGCACGTCAAACAAAACTCGAAATATAGCAACGAGCACGACCAATCCTTCCTTGAGCGACTTGAGGGCCAACGGCAACTGATTCTTGATGATCACGGATCTGGTTGCACGAGTTAGGCCTCGAAGCAATCCTCCCTTCGAGCCTTACTTGGGCTTACGAGGTTGGAACAGTCCGGCCGGAGCACCAAGAAAGACCAAACCGTCTTCTGTCAACATGATCCTGGCTCCATAGACTGCAAGATCACCGTCATTGCAAACACGTTTCAGCGCGTCCTCCGCTACCTGTATTCTGAATCTCCATGTACGGTTTTGTTCCGTCGTCCCACACGGTCCACTCATGGAAGTCCAGCCATTCAGCCAACAGGCTCCTTGAGCGCGTCTCATTCTGAAGTGCCTCGAGACTTTTAGGTAGAGGAAGAGAGCTTGCGTGAGTCACGCTCAACAACAACATGAAAAACTCACACATCCGGGGCCAAAAAGCCATCTTCAGCATCCCAGTGTATCAAGTTGTTGCGGACTAGAGGGATAGGCGAAATGAAAGGGATCGGCTCTCCACTGATTGAGACCCATGTCCCGTTACCTTCAGCTCCATGTCAGCAAAGTGACAACCAGATCAGTCCAACACGTACTGTTGTCGTGTTCGATGATTCTCACACTGTTTCAAATCAAATCAAAATTGATAAAAGGCTTGATGGGACAGAACACTCACTGGTTTGTACAACTGTTGAGCTCAAGCGCTGTCCCTAAGGTCTACCATGCATCATTTCAATGGCTTGCACGCACTTGCAACGTACCCGGTGTCGGAACAAGGCAACATTCCCAGAGCTCCTAGTGGTCAGGTAGTGATAGTCCCACAAGTCACCCACTCGTCCGGAATCTACAGCCATGTTGGCATGCATCAGGCACATGGCGGCATCAGCTTTAATCCCCTCCCTTCACCTCTCAGGCTCAACTTGTGTCCGAACTTGTCCAAGGCTCCTCCTCGCACTCTGAGGCACAGCGAAGTCGAGAAGTGTTCTGACAAGCGAGCAGCACCAAAGAGCGGGATGAAGCAGGCGAGCAGCAGGCTGAAGTCTCTTATTCTCATCGTTTCCTCAAAGGGTTTTCAGCTATCCCATCTCTCCCTCTCCCTCTCCCTCTCCTCCTCTGCGCTTCTGCGATCCTCCCATTGTCATGGAGATCCAACCCTTCACCGGGCCCTCATACATCCCGCACGACAGGCTAGAGTCTCTGAGGCGAGCTCTCCGAACAACCGGGCACTGCCGCAGGACGTCAAACTTGACAGGATTGCCATGGTTGTGGCATGACGGGCATGGCGGCCTGCCTTCACTCTTAGCTGCCGCCATGCAAGCTCGCGAAGAACAGCTCAGGTTCCCAGGTACGGCCATGCGAGCGCTGGAGCTGGAGCCGCACGGTACTGCCATGATGAGCTGCTGAACCATCTGCAGGGAGTCCCATTGCAAGGAGGAGGGAATATGCGAGACCAGCGACAGTCAAGGTGGTGGAGGATGATCCTCACGAGACCTTCCTCTCTCCGATCACAAGGGGTGAGCAACGATGCATGACGCGCGGGAGGGTGAGAACCGGGTGAGCGCAGGTATGGTGGACTCGCGGCATCACAGCAATGTTGGCCTGGAGCTGCGGCCCGTTAGTATGTGCCTGTCTCCAGAGATGGAAGAGCAAGTCTACTTCCTCATCGAGCGAACTTATCTCTCCAGCCCAGCTCGCTTGTCCAATCAAAGTGGGCGATCCTTTGCTCCTGCCACCCTCTGATTGTGGAGTGACAGTCTCTTCCCTGGACATTCTCATGTCCATCGATGGTTTCAGCACGACGGGAGCGTCTCTTGCAGAGGTAACTATCCTCTGCTCTATCCTCTGCTCTATCCTCTGCTCTATCCTCTGCTCTATCCTCTGCTCTATCCTCTGCTCTATCCTCTGCTCTATCCTCTGCTCTATCCTCTGCTCTATCCTCTGCTCTATCCTCTGCTCTATCCTCTGCTCTATCCTCTGCTCTATCCTCTGCTCTATCCTCTGCTCTATCCTCTGCTCTATCCTCTGCTCTATCCTCTGCTCTATCCTCTGCTCTATCCTCTGCTCTATCCTCTGCTCTATCCTCTGCTCTATCCTCTGCTCTATCCTCTGCTCTATCCTCTGCTCTATCCTCCTGGACTGTGACGGGAGTCTGATCAGGTGGAGGCAAGACTAGCGGGCCCAAGGGGTAAGACGGTGACGTTAGGGATCTTGCTGCTAAACAGGAGGGCAACGTCGAGCCGAGGTTCGAACCAGTCGACTTTGGTGCCAGTAGTGACGACATGGCAGAGAGGTACCAGGAGTATCAGTACGTCGAGCTCGTGCGGGACTGCCAGTACCTGAAGCTGTCTCCACTGAAGAAGATTGGCTGGCCCCATCCCGACCTGTATCAGGTGACCTACCTCCTCTTCCTCCTCCTCTTCCTCCACTTCATCATCATCATCATCACAACCACCATCGCAGATCCCATGACGGTGTTGTAACAGGAGCGCGCTCTCAGCTGCCTCACGAGAGAGAGCCCTTTCCGAAGAGCATGCATCTCCTGCATCGAGAACAAGCATACGCCCCTCCTCCTGCTCCTGCCTCCTGACCAGCCAGTCCAGGTGGTTCCAGAACTTCGGCCACCTCTGCATCATCTTCTCCATAGTCCTCCTGTCCTTGGAGGATCCCAGCACGACTGCCAACCAAGTCTCGCCCCTGCAGACCGGCAGGTCAGCGGACGGGCTGGCCCCGAGGGCCCGACGTGACGTGAGGTGGCAGGGATAAGACGTGCAAGACGACCACTGGCTCGATCTGCCGCTTCCCCTTCACCTACAAGGGAGAGACGTTCAGCAGCTGCACATGTGAAGGAGAGAGGATGGAGGAGGGAAAGGGCAGGGAGGGAGGAGAGGGAGGGAGGTGGGAAGGGAGAGGGGAGAGGGAGGAGCTCACTGCTCTTTCTGGCAGCGAAGGACAACCTTGGGATCCAATGGTGCGCGACAAGCACTGATTACGTCACCGGGGTAAGAGACCTCCCTCTTGCTCCTCCTGCTCCTCCTCCTCCTCCTGCCTCCTCTTGCCTCCTCCTCCTGCCTCCTCCTTTCTCTCCATTCCTCCCGCTCATGTTCACCTTCATACTGGTAGGACACGAGCTGGGGCAACTGTAACCCCCTGCTCTGCGGCGGGGGGTGGACCTTCACATGGAGCAAGGCGATCAGCTTCGGCAAGTTGCGGAGGAGAGAGAGAAGAGGGAGAGAGAGAGGGGAGAGAGAGGAAGACAGGAGAGTGCGGGAAAGAGGGAGGAGACGAGGAGGGGGTGGCGGCAGGGGCAGGGAAGTGGCAGCGGGTCAGTCATTGATATTCTATCTACAGGGAATTTCTGTCTCACGATCTACTTCGTTCTCGAAGTTGTTCCCTACATCGTTGCTCATGGTACGATTGAGATCCTCTCCCCTCAACTCCTCACCCGACCCGTCAGGATTGTTCTTCGGTCAGAACGCACTTTTCTCTAAGACAGGCGAGGCTGATCGCCGTCGACTCGTCTGAGGGAGCTGACGGCAGCCAACAGACAACTGCCTCGACTTCCTCCTCGTCCTCACCAACATGGCCGACGTCGTTCTCTCCTCCCTTGTGTTCAGCGAGGTCTAGCGCTTCCTCTGCTTCCTTGAAGTCACTGGGCTGCAGGACGGCAGGAGTTCCGGCAGTTCAGAGCTTATCAGGTGACGTGGACGCTTCTCCTGCCTCTCCTCATCCTCCTTCCAGAGCCGTCCAGGTCCTCCGCGTCCTCCGCGTCCTCAAGCTCGCCGGGCGCTTTCCGCCCGTCTACAACGTCATCCTCCTCTTCGGGCAGGTGGGTCGAGGGGGACGACGCGGGCTCCTCCTCAACTTGTCGCAGCTGCAAGACGCTCTCCTCACCGCGCTGCTGATCAACGGCATGCTCCTCCTTGCTGTTGCTGTCATCGCCATGGTCGCTCGCCCTCCTGCGCCTCCTGCACCGTCTCTGACCCCTCCCTGCAGCAAGTGTGGTTGGGGCAGTTGAGTATGCGATGCTTCAGGTACGCAAGGAGAAGGAGAATAGGAGAGGAGGCAGGAGGAAAAGGAGGAGGAGGAGGTTGAGGAGCAGGAGACAGGAGCAGCATGAGACATGAGGAGCGGCAGCAGGAGCTGGAGACAGGCGGAGGAGGAGGAAAAGGATCAGCGGGAGCAGCAGGAGGCAGCAGGAGGACATGAGTCGAGTGGATCTGACTAGACATGTTTCACCCTTTAGTCAAGATACAGGCCTGATGTCAACGGACAAGCGAGCTTGCGATCCCTCCTCCTCCTCCTCCTCCTCCTCCTCCTCCTCCTCCTCTGCCAACCCCTGGAGCCTCCGCCTGACAGGGCGAGGGTGCCCAGCTGGCTTCCAGTGCGCTCCCAGCTTGATCGTTCCTTCCCTCGTCTCCAGCCCCTCCCTTGACTCCATCGCTTCCTCCTCCCTTCAGCTCCTCAAGGTCTTCACCCTCGAGTCTTGGATGGATCTCTCCTACAGCCTCATGGTGACCCTACGCCTCTTCCTCCTCCTCGCCCCCCTACCCCCCTCCCCCCTCCCCCCCAACGCCTCCTACTCCTCCCCCCACCCCTCCTCCTCCTGCTTCTCCTTCCTCCTTCTGTTCTCCTGTAGTCCACCCCTCCTCGTCTCTCCTCCCTCCCATGTCCT
>NW_005434641.1:349706-358779 GCF_000315625.1 Guillardia theta CCMP2712
GTCAGTTTGGTCGTTCTGCAGAAACTTCCTTCCTTGTTCCCCTCCTCTTGTCCTCCTCCTCCTCCTCCTCCTCCTCCTCCTCCTCCTCCTCCTCATCCTCATCCTCCTCCTCCCTCCTCCTACTGGTCTTATTTGTCCTCCACGTATTGCTCTTCCTCCTCTTCCCCTTCTCACCTCCTGCTCTCTCCTCTCCCCTCCTGCTGTTCTCCCTTCCCTCCTCTTGCTTCTTTCGTCCTCACAGTCCACAGTTCGAGAAGATGCAGAACGACAAGTTGACTGAGAAGGCTCGCCGGGTCATCATGCAGTGGAGGAGGATCAAGATGCATCAGGGGTTTCAGAAGTGGAAGGCCCACTGGCAAGCAGCCTTCACGCCATCCTGCTCCTCCTGCTCTTCCTGCTCTTCCTCCCCCTCCTCCTGCCTGTTCCTTCTTCCTCCTCCTCCCGCTGCTGCTGCTGCTGCTGCTCTGATCCTTCAGATTCTGCTCCTCCTGCTCTTCCTGCTTTCCTTCTTTGCCCCACTGCTGCTGCTCCTTCTGACAGGCGCGTCAGGTACCAACGGCAGAAGATGATTCTGCGGACCATGAAGGAGCGCATTCTAGACAGGAGGGAGATCTTCGACTGGGCCGTCGCCCGCTGGAGGCACGCAGAGCTGCTGGGGGCATGGAACGCCTGGTGCGACCTCCTCCTCCAGCAGAAGCTCGCCATGCAGGTCCGGGCCGAGATCTCCGGACAGCAGCACCCCAGCTCGGGGATGCAGCTGAGCATCAAGAAGAAGGCGAAGATGGCGAGGGCCAAGAAGCTGCAGGCCGAGCAAGTCTCCTTCTCCCAGCTGATGCAGCAGCTGGCCTTGTCCGAGGGGCTCGAGAGCGTCATGGTGGCGCTGGTGTGCTTGTCGGTAGTGCTCATGAGTCTTCAAGGGACGTGCGACTCCGCGCTCGGCTCGCTCTTCCGCTGCTCCCCCGACAACCAGCGCTCCTGGCTCCTCTACTCCACCGTCGTGGAGGCCCTCCTCCTCTTCTGCACGGCTGCCTTCACCCTGGAGGCGGCGATCAAGCTCGTCGGGCTGGGATTCAAGTACTTCCTCTCCCTCGGCAACTTCTTCGACTTCAGCGTCGCCGTTGTCTCACTGTCTGAGGTACTTCTCTCCTCCTCCTCCCTCCCGCTCCCCTCCTTCACCCCCCTCCTCATCTCCAATCCCTCCGTCCTCCTCTACCTCCTTCTCCTCCTCTCTTCTCCTCTCTTTCTCCTTTCCTCCGTCCTCTCACTCTTCATCTCTCCGCTCACTCTCTCGCATCCCCCCCGCCCCACGCGCTCTTGAGCTCTGCCGCAGATCGTTCAGGTTGGGATCCTACTCTCCTGCAACACTAACCGCCTCTCTTCCAACGACTTCTCCTCCTCCTGCACCGACTCCACCTCTGGCGTCCAGGCTCTCCGCGCCTTCCGCGTCCTCCGCATCTTCCGCCTTCTCCGCAGGGTCCCAACGCTGCAGACCATTTCGCTACAGATCCTCGACGTGCTGAAGCAGTCGTGGGGTGCCGTCCTCCTCTTCTTCCTCTTCATCTTCACCTTCGCTCTCATGGGCATGCACCTCTTCGCGGGGAAGATCCTCCTCTCTCCTCCCCCCATCATCATCCCTGGCTCGCGTCTCTACATCCGCGATCCTTCTCCCTCCTCCTCCTCCCTCCTCCCAGGCCTTCGGGCGATCGCAGAGGTCAGTCAGCAGCCCCCCCAGGACTATCGTCTCCCTGACCGCATCAACGTCTCCCTCGTCTCCTCCTTCTTTCGTGTCAGGGAGTTCACCAAGATCGAAGTCAGCCTTGACGGAGGAGGAGGAGAAGAAGGAGGAGGAGGAGGAGGAGTGCTGCCTAGCGTGCAGTTTTCAGTCCCAGACTTGGACAACTTCGAGTCTTGGATCTCTTCTTTGAGGACGACAACTCAGATTGTCTTCGGCAACCGCTGGAATGTCTTACTGCAACTCACACAAGATTCAGGTTCTCTCGCCCCTCCTCCTCCTCCTGCTACCAAAACACTACTCGCTCTTCCTCCTAGCTCCTCCTCCTCCTCCTCCTCCTCCTCCTGCTACTAGAACTGCTCGATCCTCTTTCTCTAGCTCGTCCACCTCCAAGCTCTCTTTATCCTTCCCCTCCTTTCCCCGCATTTGTTCTTTGCTGATCAATATCTTTATCCTGGCCCTTCTACCTCCCCCTTGCTGATCTGACGCGGCGTCGGCGACAGGAGCGATCGCCTACCTGTACGTCTTGAGCCTCCTCGTGCTGGCTCGCGTGCTGTCAGCTGTCTTCACCTCCCTCTTCTACGTGCGGATGAACCTCGTGCACCAGCAGGAGGCGAGGAGGAAGCAGCGCGAGGACGCCAAGGAGCAGCAGAGCGAAGTTCACATTGGGGGCATGTGGTCCATCCTCTACCAAGACGGCAGCAGGGAGTCCAGCTCGGAGGCAGCTGAGCTAGTTGTCATCCTGCACAGGAAGGGGGCGAGAAACTTCGACATCATCTCTCCTCGTCGCGGGTGGACGCCAGTGCGGGGGAAGCTGACGATGGACAGGACGGGGCTGCACGCGTACCTGGGGCAGAAGAATCAGATGAAGACGAGGATGTACGCGAAGCTCTTCGACGGAGGCAGCATCCTCGTGTGGGCCAACGGACAGCGCTGGGTGCTGGAGGGGAGGAAGCTGCCTGGGCATTTCAGCAGCCACTATGTGCCCAAGGATGAAAGGATGAAGCCAGGAGTGAAGAAGCAAGAGGAGGAGGCGGCGCAGGAGGAGGAGGAGGAGGAGGAGGAGGAGGAGGAGGAGGAAGCTAAGTATCATCGCAAATATCCAGTGGCAGCCCCGACGCACTCAGAGGAGATGAGGAAGGAGCTCCGAGAGACCGCGTGCTACTGGCTTCCTGTCGACATCTCCCACCTCCACCCCTTCCAGTCCCTGCAGGAAATCTTCCTCCCCGTCGTCAACCTCCGCGTCTGCTCAGCAGCCGTCGCTCGCTCGCTCCTCTGGGTCAGTGAGCAGGGAGCAGCTGCGAGCAGGTGGCTGCACTCGCTCCGTCCTCCTCCTGTGCAGAAGAAGAAGCTCAATATCCGGGACCTGGATCTGCAGCGATGCAGCAGTAGGGAGCTGGTGGCCTTCTTCCGGGACGTTGAGCATCGCGTTGCTGTCGAGCAAGCGCTCTCTGCGCACATCGATGCGGCAGTGGAGGTGATCCGAGATCGATGCGACAAGCTGGAGGAGGAGAAGAGGAAGAGACCGCGGGGGGCGAACAACGTCTGGTACGACGAGCAGCAGAAGAGCAGCATGGACAAGGTCGTCGTCCTCCTCCGCTTCAAGGACATGCTCACTGTCGCCTCCTCCTCCCTCGGCCTCGCTCGCTCCAGCTCCTTGCGCCTGCTCGCCCGACGAGTAGGAGGCAGCAGATCCTTTCACGTCCTCTCTTCCCTCATCATCCTCGTCAACGCAGCGACTCTGGGCTACGACGTTCCTGCTCGCGTGGGAACAGAGCGAGAGATCATCGATAGCCTTCAGTTCTTCTTCACCGCCTTCTTCCTCCTGGAGGTTCTTGTCCTCGTCCTATGGAAGGGTCTTCGCGTCTACCTCGGCGACCCCTGGAACAGGTTCGACTTCGCCATCGCCGTCATCAGCGTCGCAGACACCTTGATCATTCTTTTCCTCCGCACCGCCCCCGACGCTGCCGCTCTTGCCACCCTCCTTGTCGGCCTGCGATCCCTGCGATCCCTCCGTCCACTCCGCCTCCTCCGAAGCGCCGAGACTCTCCGCCGGTTCGGTCGCAGCATCCTGCACTCTTTCCTCGCGCTCTCCTCCTCTCTCCTCCTCTACCTCCTCGCCATCCTCATCTTCGCTGTCTTCCTCGTCCAGCTGCTGAGCGGCAAGATGGGGGCCTGCAGTGACGGCAGCGTCTTCGCGCGGAGAGACTGCGAGGGGGTCGCGGCAGACAAGACCAGACGAACATGGCGGGCCAGACCCTTCAACTCTGACTGGATCGGACCCGCGCTCGTCACCGTCCTCAGCGCCTCCTCGGGAGACCAGTGGAACGCGATCCTGTCAGAGGCGATCGACTCGAGCGGGGAGGATAGCGGGCCGTGGGAGCGGCACAGCGAGGGCTTCTTCGGCTTCTTCCTCCTCCTCATCCTCTGCGGCAAGCTCATCTTCTCCAACCTCTTCCTCGCCATCCTCGCTCGCTCCTACTCCCAGTCGGAGACCCACCGCTCCCAGCAGGCCCGCAGGCGTCTGCGGCATCGCCTACGAGCTGAGAATCAGCTGGTGAAGGTGACGACAGAGCAGTTCGAGGCGAACGTGACGGTGAGGGCGGGGGAGGACGGGAGCATGCGAGCGACGCGGGTGAGGAGAGAAGATCTCCCGCTGGTGATGATCCAGCCCTCGCATCCCTCCCGTAGAAGACTTTACAACTTCTTCTGGGGGCGGCTCTCAGAGCGAGTCGTCCTCCTCTCTGTCTCCTCCTGCGTCGTTCTCTCCGTCCTCGAGACCCACAAGCTCTCCTCTTGGCAGGCGCAGCTCGTTACTGTCACCAGCTTCTTCTTCTCCTTCCTCTTCAGCGTCGAGCTCGTCTGCCGCCTCCTCGCCTTCCATCCTCGAGGCTTCTTCCAGTCTCCCTGGAACCTCCTCGACTGCGTCATCAGCATCTCCTCCCTCCTCGGCCTCGTCCTCGACTCCTCCTCCTTCAGCGCCAGCCTCCCCCTCCGCCCTCAGATCCTCCGTAGCCTCAGGATCCTCCGGAGTCTGCGGATCCTCAAGGTGGAGCCTGCGGTCATGCAGGCGCTTTCCTCCGGCTCCTCCCAGCTCCTCACGCTCGTGGGCTTCAGCTTCGTCCTCCTCTACACCTCCGCCGTCATGGCCTCCTCCTCCTTCGCTCACCTCTGCGAGCAGACTGATCGCGACCTCCCCGGCCTCCTCGCCGTCCGCTGCCATCTGACCGACCCCTCCGCCAGCCTCCAGCGCTCAAACTTCCGCTCGGTGCCAACCTCCCTCCTGACGCTGCTGAGGATGAGCACGGGAGACGGGTGGGTCGACATCATGGAGAGGACAGGGCATGTCCACCGCGACTACCCGCGAGCAAGAAACGCGACGGAGGAGGCGATCGCAGCCTTGAAGAAATGGATGGGGGCACCAGCGGCCGAGCAGGAAGACTGGATGGTAAAGGCACAAGAGGTGAGATGGCTCCTGCTGCTTCTCCTGCTCATGCTGCTCCTGCTCCTGCTCCTGCTCCTGCTCCTCCTGCTCCTGCTCCTCCTCCTCCTCCTCCTGCTCCTCCTCCTCCTCCTGAAGACTTGGCAGGCGCTACCAGGCTGCTTGTCGAAGGAGGAGGCAAAGCAGCTGCAGGCAGCAGGAGTGATGAGCTGCATCAGCTGGTCTTGGGGGCGTGAAGTAGAAGTGACGTGCGACGAGACGTGTGGAAGGTCAGAAGAGAGGAGGAGGAGGAGGAGGAGGGGGAGGAGGGGGAGGAGGAGGAGGAGGGGGAGGAAGAGAAGGAGGAATAGGAAGCTGAGGAGGGGGAGTCTAACGCTAGAGCAGCAACCTGTCCAAGTTCGTCATCCCTCTCTTCTCAGTCCTCACGAGCTTCTTCCTGGTCAACCTCTCGGCCGCCATCGTCATCGAGTCGCTCCGCAAGGCCAAAAAGTCGAGCGGGCACAACGTCCTGCTATCCCAGCACGTCACCAAGAAGAGGTTCAAGGCGCTCTACCTGCTGTGGCTGGAGAAAGCCAAGGGGAGGGGGAGGAAGGCGGAGGAGGAGGAGGACATCGGTCGTCTCTGCGTCAAGGTGGAGGGGGCACGGGGGCTGCCCAACGAGAGCCGCCTGAGGAAGCTCAACCCCTACTGCAGCCTCGTCCTCCACACCTCCTACCGCAGTACCGCCATGTGCTCCAAGACGGCTGAGCCGGAGTGGCAGGAGACTTTCCTGCTCCCCCTCCGCCGCTGCCCCACCGACCTCCTCCTGCGCGTCTTCGACTTCCGCGAGGCCGTAGACGAGCATGCGTTCCTCGGGGACGTTCGTATCGTGCTGGAGGACGCGATCCTCAGGCGCAGAGGTGTGTCCTCCTCCGGGGAGAGCTGCATCTGCGAGGGATGGTTTCCTCTTTCCGCCCCTCTCCAGTGGAAGGGAGCCGGAGGCAGGATCAAACTAGTCCTCGACTTCCTCCCTCGCCCTGCCAACTCCGCAAGGAGAGGAGACGCAGTGGGAGAGGAGGAGGCGATGGAGCCGGACGAGTTCGTGCGAGGCTTCAGAGGCCAGGCAGCAGAAGGAGAAGGCAACAGCTGGACGTCTTCGAG
Source organism: Guillardia theta CCMP2712 (assembly GCF_000315625.1). Lineage (NCBI taxonomy): Eukaryota > Cryptophyceae > Pyrenomonadales > Geminigeraceae > Guillardia > Guillardia theta. The sequence continues at coordinate 356,021 of NW_005434641.1, forward strand.
GCGGGAGGATGGAAAAGTAGAGGAGCTCCTGAAGAGCATGGAAGAGCTAAAAGAGGAGGAGGAGGAGGAGGAGGAGAAGGGCAGGATCGCAGACGAGCAGGAGGCGAGAAGGTCTCAAGAGCCCACGGAGGAAGTCAACGAATTCCTCGAACAGAAGAGACAGAAAGGTACCCAGGAAGGTGAGCCAGCCTCTGCCCCTCGAGAAGATGCCGGGAAGAGGGAGGAAAGGAAGAGGGAGGAAGGGAAGAGGGAGGAAAGGAAGAGGGAGGAAGGGAAGAGGGAGGAAGAAGGTAAAGAAACACGGAGGATGTTTCCTCCCTCCCACGATGCTCTCACCGCCCTGGCCGGCACTCCGATCGTGCTAGTGAGAAGCCGAAGGGCCGAGAGCCTTGGAGAATTCAATGGGCAAGAGAGCAGGAGGAGGAGAGGGGAAGAAGTTGGTGGAACTGGTGACGATCGACGAAGCTCGCGGGAGGTGGAGGAGGCACGAGGCAAATGGGAGGGGCGGCGACATAAGGGAGGGAAGCTGAGGAGCGAGAAGGACGAGGGAGGGACGGAGAGAGCTCACGGGCGGAGGGATGGAGGGAGGAAGCAGGAGGAGCGTCTGATGCGACCCTCGTCCGGCATCCGGAGTCTGGAGGATCGACCAGTCACGCAGTCACAGAAGCGCTTCCTCCTCCACCAGGGAGTTCCGCACCGCTTCCTCCCCTCCTCCCGCGCCGAGGCCTCAAGGTATGCGCGACCTCTCGTTGCTGTCTCGCTCACGCAAGGTCAAGGATGATCCGGTCGCTGCTCCATGCTCCCGCTGACGCACCCTCCTCGTGCCTACAACACACTCGCATCCTCGCTGGTGCGTGTGGTGTGGGGGTGGACGTGGCGACGAGGAGAGGAGAAGGGAACTGATACGAGGAGCAGGTGAGAGAGACTATGAGCTCAGCGCTCTTAGCCAGCACGCGGTGGCGGAAGCGATCGCGAGGTTCATTGAGCACAAGCATGCGGAGAGCTGAGGTGACGGCAGGGGCGAGGTCTAGGATGACGACGGGGGAGGATGACGACGCCGCTCCTGCCATGGCGTGACTGCTAGCCCGACACTCACCCGGCTACCTTGGCCTCCCTTCGCTCGAGGATTTGCCCCACCTGCTGACAACGTGAGAGGAGAAAAAGACAGGAGGAAAGGAGAGGGGAGGAGGAGAGGGATCACAACACGGAGAAGGGGAGAGAGAGGAGGAGGACAGGGACGGAGTAGAGCGAGGACAACACCTCCTGAAGGCTCTGCCGCGTCATCTCCTCCTTGAGAACGTGCTGCATGGCGCGTCTTTCAGAGTGAGGAAGGGACTGATACCAACGGGAGGAGGCGTCGAGGGGAGCTACCAGCTGCAAGATCTCTCCTTGCAACCTGCACCTCTTCCGATCACAGCACTCCTCCTCCTCCTCCTCCTCCTCCTCCTCCTCCTCCTCCTCCTGCACCTCTGAGCCTTGCCGCCCAGCATTCTCATTTCTCGGTATGAACGACGTTGCTGCTCCTGCTCCATATCAGCTCCTCCTCCACCACCACTTCTACCATCGCTCCTCATTCACATCTCCTGAAACACCACCACCTCCACCTCGTCATCATCGCCATTAACCTCACCTGTCGCAAGTGGTGCTCCAACGCCGCATTAACGTGTTCCTGTCACAATCTCTGAGAAGAAAGAGGTCCAATCGCACCCTCATATCCCCCCCCCCCTCCCTCATCCTCTTATCCCCCCCTCCCTCATCCTCCTATCCCCCCCCCTCCCTCATCCTCCTATTCCCCCCCCTCCCTCATCCTCCTATTCCCCCCCCTCCCTCATCCTATCCCCCCCCTCCCTCATCCTCCTATTCCCCCCCTCCCTCATCCTCCTACCCCCCTCCCCCTCCCTCATCCTCTCCCTCACCAGTCGCGCGTTCGCCAACTTGAGCTTTCGGATCTAACGGGCATGAAGTGAGAACACTGTTCAAGGAGGGAGCAAAGACAGAAACCTTCTCCAGCTCCTTCTTCTTCCTCGCATCTCCTGCCTCCCTCCTTGACCCAGAGACCCTCCGGTCCCTTGGCCGTGCTGGCATCCCGAGCTCATCTTCGGCACACCCGGACGTCCGGCAGGCCTGCAGCTTGTCAGAGCAGGAAGAGGGGGTGGGGGGGCACAAGGACGACCGAGGAGAGGAGGGAGGAAGTTCGCTGATAGTCAGGCGAGGCGCGGGAGGAGGCAAGCTCGCCCGTGCCGGACTCCTTCGAGGTTGTCAGTGGCTGATAGCTGCCTTATGGTCGCACCTCCTGCGGTAGAGCTAGCTCCAAGACAAGGGGAGGAGGAGGAGGAGAAGCGTCGCTGTGGCTACAGACAAGGAGTCAATTCCTGTGAGAAAACAAGAGAGTCGAAGGAGGCGAGCGAGGAAAGCGAGGTTTCATCAGACGAAGGAGAAGACAAGGACGAGAAGCTCAGAGGATGAGGCGGGACACAATCAGAACAGAGTTAAAGCTGCATGTTGAAGAATTTGAACACATGCAGGTGAGTCAGAAGGAGAAAGAAAGTACGAAAGAATACAGAAGGAGAGCGCGGAGGGATGTTGGTGTGTGGATGGGTGGAAGAGTGAAGCAAGGAAAGGAGGGAGGAGGGGAGTCCGGGTGGACGGAGGGCAAGGGAAGAAAACGTGGATGAGAAGGGAGAGGAGAGGAGAGGAGAGGAGAGGAGAAGGAGGAAGGGAGGGAGGGAGCGAAGGAGGGAGGCGAAGGAGGGAGGGGA
>NW_005434641.1:358879-364533 GCF_000315625.1 Guillardia theta CCMP2712
CAAACACTGTACGATACAGATCTGATACACGTGTACCTGCAGATTCATTGTAAGCTAATACGGTTAATACTCAGTCCATAAAACTACTTTAGCTTGTAACGGTTTTTTGTGCCATTGAACGTCACGGGTTTTGTATCTTAATTGACTAAAATATGCATCGTGTTTCATGGGGGTCACAAGAATAATTTATAACCCTACCCCCCTTCAGACCTAAAGTACCCCACCCCTTCCCCTTCGACCTTTTTGGACCTCGCGAGACGAAATCCTCAGGAAATCCGATCCTTGCTCTCCTTGTCGCTCGCTCCCCGCTGCTCCTATCATACGCCCCAACCTCCTTCCCGCCCGACCCTCTTCACTCTCACAACCATATCCTCACCTACCCGTCATCCCTCCCCTTTGCTCTTGCACAACCACTGAGTTCTGGCACGTGCCGGTGGCATTGCGGGCTCTACCAACAACCCAGCAAGTCCCAATCCCTTATCACTGCACATATTTATACAAGAACGCTGTTTTGCAACATCCAAGCTCGGATTTTTTGTAAAATGAGCATGGGGTTTCTCAAGAGATATCAATACCGTGATGTTGTTGAGGTAAAAGCTGAGAGGCGCCCAGTCAAGATCATTTACAACGAGGCAAACAAGACGCAGTTTGAATTCACCTTCTCACACGTCATCCAACAGTCCAGGACAGAACTAGAGAAGCAAAGGTTGTACCAGTCAACAAGAACGCAGGTCCAACAGCTAACAGAGCTGATCCAACTGCTGGAGTCGCACAGGGCCTCCCTCCTGAGTGAGTTGGAGCCGAGCAGCTCTACAGTGCGTACTGGGAATTCAGCCACCTGGCAGAGCCATGTATGGGGCCAGCCGGTCTGTTCTTCACTGTGGGATCTCTCGTTGAATCAAGACGCAAATCGAACCTTGAGGACAAGCCCGAGCGAGCATGAGGTATCGGGCCATAGGACTCAAGGACAAGGCGATTGCCCTGTAAGTGACAGCGAGGATCTTGTAAAACAGCAGCCATACACAGAAACGGTGCCTTCACACCAGTCATATCACTGCAATCGCATGATAGTCGGGACGGGTCCAAGGTGAGCAGCTTGTTTTGTTCTCAGCACTTGAATTGACGACTTGATTTACAAGTATTCTGACAAAAAAAGGCTTCGATGTTCTTCCTACGAGCACGATGATAGAGAGAATGGGAGCAGCAAGCGGCACGAGTCCAACCTCCCCGGCAAGATCGTCCTCACCGCTGAGACTGCCTGCGAGATCTACGCCATGAGGCCCTCCCGCTCCGACGACAGCAAGGGGGAGGCGCGTGCCAAGAGCCACAGCGCGGAGATCGCTCGCAAGTATGGAGTGACGGCCAAGACGATAAGAGACATATGGAACCGCAGCACGTGGAGCAAGGCGACGCGGAAGCTCTGGACCGAGGAGGAGACGAGGATCTACCACCACAACAAGCTGACCAGACACCACAAGCTGCTGGTGCAGACTATCAAGGAGCAAGGTGATGTGCAGACGCGGGAGGGAGGAGGGTTGGGATTGCGATGAGGGAGGGGGTAGGAGGGGCTACAAGGGCATGTGGGAGGGGAGGAGGGAGGGGATGAGAGGGCGTGACTGCTTGGGTGTAGGAGGGGGCGACGATTCCAATGAGGCTTCTTCGTTTGTGAGCGATCATGATGATGCTCCTGAGATCTTAGCATGGGAACAAGGAGATTCTTCGTATGGAGGAACCTTGGTCAGCACTACCAGATGATTGTGAATGAATTCAACATCCATCTGTTGTGATATGCTATTTCTGTTTTTTGACTTGAACAAGAAACAGCGAGGTATTCAATATATGTGATGAACGTATTTGAACCCAGAAGCAAAACAATATACTGTCACAAAGAGATCGTCCCTTTGAGGGCGTTCTCGGTTTGTTGGACCGCCGTTTGTCGCGTCTGTACCGTACGGAGTGCTGCCTGTAGATAGAATTCATTGATTACCGTTCACAGCGCCTGATCATCGGAAGTCTACAAGTAGCCGGGAGTACAGCCGCGAGGCTCAGCTTCAAGCGAGGGCCGCATTGCATCCGATCATCGGATGCTTCGTTGAAGTTGGAAGTGACTCCGCCCGGGTCACTCACCGTCAAATAAGCAACACTGACAAGACTGCCCGATCATCGGTGTTGATGCAACTTGAACCGCTTAACCGCTGTAGTCTGATGGAAAGTTCAATCATCACCAGAGTTGCTGTTCTGACTGACAAATCTCTCTTTTATAAATCAGTAAACTGCACATTGCAAAGGCTTCGATAAAGCCCTGCATCGAGGTGAATTGGGGGGTGGGGGTAGGTGGGGTGGGGTGTGCATAGTAAAAGGCAGAAGCCTAAAGGCCCAGGAGAATGAACGAGCCTCAAGAGTCGCCTTGCGGGAAGTATAATGAGTCTGGTAACCTGGTAGGGTGGGGTGGGGCCGATGCGAGTGTCTGAGAAAGGGTGGGGTATAAGGGGTGGGGTAGTTGTCGTGTCACCTTGGGAACATGGGGGTCAGGGCCCCGTGACTGTCTGACCATCGAACTTCTTGCTTGTCTCCCTATAGCTCCTGCACCCCCCGTGCTCCTCCTCCTCCCTCCCCCTCACCCCTACCGAGATCCTTCCCCTCCACCCCTCCACCCGGGTGCAACCTTTATCTTGCAGCGCTTCGGCTTCCTAATCCTTTTAAATGAAACGTTTGAGTTTCACCTCATCAGCATTACATGTAGTAAATATGAATCATTCTGGTTTAGAAGATTAAAAGGGACAAGAAGGGAGCCAAAAACATGACTCATGACCCCACCTCAACATTTCCCTTACCTTACTACTGCATGCACCCCTCCATCCAATACCGCACTGACCACGTGAGCCATGCTATCTCAGAACCCTACCTATATCCTTTAGAAGGATTTTCAGATATTTAGTTGGTGGGTACTGTCAGCAAGGTGTACATGGACTTTTATAAAATGGCATATTTTTAATTAAAAAAACCTTTTAGATCTCGAGAAGTGACTGGAGGTGTTTGGCTGGGTGAGTGGGTGGGGGTGGCTTCAGAGTCGGAGGCGTTGCGTCTAAAAGCCTCTTCCACCTACCCCCAGGACACTGTACCCCTACTTCTAGACAAGAGTCCTCTGAGTACCCCCTTTCTAAACTTCTGTCAGTCATTTTGGGGGTCATCAAGCCTAATTTGTCTGTCTAATGTACCCCTGCTTCATGACCCCACCCCCTCAATCCACATGTACCCTCAAAGAAATATCACAAATCAACCTAGTACCGGTGGTGCTTTACTCCTCATCGTTGCCCTGTGCGGTCTTTGGTTGGTTGCCTGTCCTTGTCTGGCCCCCTCCGCTTCGTTTCTCCAAGACTCTGCTCTCTTCGAAGCAAACGATCCAATGCGTGTATAACAGGTAAGGTGAATACCCTTGGTGCTGTATGGCAACTGTCCCTGAATGCTCTTACTGTGCCCGTGTGATGATAGCCCCTTGTCACGATTCATTTATGTTATATCCTCTGTTCTTCTTGCACATTGTTCTCGCTCAAAACTTTGTTACGATTTCTCGACTTCATGACTGGCATGCTGCTCATCGTAAGAGAGTTGAGAAGTGTTCTGATACCCATCTGCCGGTGCGATTCTTGATCGAATTGCTTGTTCGTTCCCGGTGACTGTCGCCATCTTTGATGATATAATTTCCTTCCAGGGACTTTGCCACATGCAGGACATGAATGCGATTTCTGCCTTCAACTATGTCGGCGGAAGCAACCAACCCCGAGAACTCGAGATGCTGAGGGACTTCAGCAAGTGCCTCCTTCCAACTGTGCGGGTCAACAGCCAGCTGCCAACAACTCAGAGCTCGAATCCTCTGCTGGGTGCCTCAGCAAACGCAAACATGTTCATTCCCAACGCAAAGCCTGGTTACGGCCCTTTTCAGATCAGCCAACTTTCCCCTCCTCAAGACTGTAGTCCTGCTCACGGCACTGGTTTGACCTCTTACGGCGCGTCCGCCAGTGCCGAGGCCTCGTTTCAAGGCTTGCTCAAGGCAAACAATGCCAAGGCGATCCTGACGCAGGTTGAGCAGATCAACGACCTTATCAAGACGTTGGAGCAGAAGCGAAGCTTGCTCTTGCAGTCCCTATCCGAGGCCTCAACCCCGCAACCCGCCATCGCGATGTTCGGTCAGGGGGGCTATCAAAACGCTTTAACGGACATGTTCTCGTCCGGCTTCCTCCACGGCAATCAGATCCATCCGCTAGGCTCGACGTCTCTGCAGACGAACGTCGGACAAGCACGACCTGATTACAACGACTCAAGCTTGATTCAAAACATCCCTCACCTTCAGCCTTCCTGTCATCAGGACCATCCAGCGGTCAAGTCTGAGCCGCCAACGTCAATTGCAAAGAGCGAGGTTTTTGCAACCTTGCTCCTTGCTCGCTGCTAAACCCTGTGCAGGCTCACGTCTCATGTGATCTGCCATCATCTGCAGCCAAACGGAAACATAGCAGCGACTCCGATGAGGAGGGACCTGGGAGCAGCAAGCGGCACGAGTCCAACCTCCCCGGCAAGATCGTCCTCACCGCTGAGACTGCCTGCGAGATCTACGCCATGAGGCCCTCCCGCTCCGACGACAGCAAGGGGGAGGCGCGTGCCAAGAGCCACAGCGCGGAGATCGCTCGCAAGTATGGAGTGACGGCCAAGACGATAAGAGACATATGGAACCGCAGCACGTGGAGCAAGGCGACGCGGAAGCTCTGGACCGAGGAGGAGACGAGGATCTACCACCACAACAAGCTGACCAGACACCACAAGCTGCTGGTGCAGACTATCAAGGAGCAAGGTGATGTGCAGACGCGGGGGGGAGGAGGGTTGGGATTGCGATAAGGGGAGGGGGTATAGGGGCTACAAGGGCATGTGGGAGGGGAGGAGGGAGGGGATGGGAGGGCGTGACTGCTTGGGTGTAGGAGGAGACGGTGAGCAGGTTGAAACGCCGCTGAGCTCGCAAATGAAGGAAATCTCAAGATCGAGGAAGCTCGAAAGCAAGCCAAGTTCGCCAGATGAGTAGTGGAGGTGATGATTGATGAGAAGTTGTATATTAAATAAACAGTGAACTCGCATCAACACTGCTATATGCGATGACATGCGCCTATTGAATATCGCGTGACAATCTGCCTCTCTTCTCACTGTTTCATCCACTCACTTTCAAACAATGAGACTCAGTCTTCTCAAATAACAAAGTACTCCTCTTCTCTGCTCCCCTTCTCTGCTCCCCTTCTCTGCTCCCCTTCCCTCCTCCTCTTCTCTGCTCCTCTTCCCTGCTCCCCTTCTCTGCTCCCCTTCTCTGCTCCTCTTCTCTGCTGCTCCCCTTCTCTGCTCCCTCTTCTCTGCTCCTCTTCTCTGCTCCTCTTCTCTGCTCCTCTTCTCTGCTCCTCTTCTCTGCTCCTCTTCTCTGCTCCTCTTCTCTCCTCCTCTTCTCTGCTCCTCTTCTCTGCTCCCCTTCTCTGCTCCTCTTCTCTGCTCCCCTTCTCTGCTCCTCTTCTCTGCTCCTCTTCTCTGCTCCTCTTCTCTGCTCCCCTTCTCTGCTCCTCTTCGCTGTTCCCCTTCACTGCTCACCTTCTCAGCTCCCCTTCTCCGCTCCTCTTAACGGC
>NW_005434641.1:365356-365608 GCF_000315625.1 Guillardia theta CCMP2712
CTTCTCTGCTCACCTTCTCTGCTCCCCTTCTCTGCTCCACTTCTCTAATCCCCTTCTCTGCTCCCCTTCTCTGCTCATCTTCTCTCCTCCTCTTCTCTGCTCCCCTACTCTGCTCCCCTTCTCTCCTCCTCTTATCTGCTCCTCTACCCTGCTCCTCTTCCCAGCTCCTCTTCACTGCTCCACTTCTCTGCTAACATTCACTGGGCCCATTCTCTAATCCTAATCTCTGCTACTCTAATGTGATCCACTTCT
>NW_005434641.1:366166-373564 GCF_000315625.1 Guillardia theta CCMP2712
TCTCTGCTCCTCTTCTCTGCTCCGCTTCTCTGCTCCCTTCTCTGCTCTCTTCTCTGCTCCCCTTCTCTGCTCCCCTTTTCTGCTCCCCTTCTCTGCTCCTCTTCTCTGCTCCTCTTCTCTGCTCCTCTTCCCTGCTCCTCTTCTCTGCTCCTCTTCCCTATACGACCTTCCTTCAATACACATATATCGCAGCCTATGCCTCTTCACCCCGCAGTCTATGCCTCGCTACCCTCCGCCGCTTTTGCACACCATGCTCGACCTGTAACATACGCTTCTCCCTCTCATTTCTCTGATCCCCAGAATCTCACACCCGAATTCACTTTCCCTTCCAACCTCCTGATCAGTTAAGTACCATGCTCCTGTCTCCCTGCCATAGTCCTGTCTCCCTGCAGCCCTTTTCGTCTTGTTTATTAGATTGCACCTCTTCCTGCATTTGGAATTGTCTTGTCTTGTCTTATCCTGCCCTGCCCTGCCCTGCCCTCCTGCTCCTGCTCCTGCTCCTGCTCCCCTGCTCCTGCTCCTGCTCCCCTGCTCCCCTGCTCCTGCTCCTGCTCCTGCTCCTGCTCCTGCTCCTGCTCCTGCTCCTGCTCCTGCTCCTGCTCCTGCTCCTGCTTCTTCTGTCTTCTCGTTCTGCTGTCCTTCTCATGCGATTACTACAACACTAGTCAGCTCTGCGAAGGTCTTTTTCATGCCATGACGGATGCGAGATTAGGTAGGTGGGGTGTGCTGATGACCAGGGGTACTTCCTAGTTTTTTATAGGGGTTTGACAGCAGTAGATGGTGATGGGGGGGGTGGGTTGCACGAGGAACGGGGTAGTGGTAGGAGCACATGGAGCGCAACATGCTGAGACGGGTGGCGATGGTGGCGGCGGTGGCGATGCTGATGATGATGGCGGAAGGAGCGAGAGGAGATGAAACGATCGAGAAGAAAGAACATGTGGCAGCAACACAAGGACAAGACTCACGCATGGCGTCAGACACAAGCTTGCCCATGGGCTCGCGCGAGAACCAAGGGTTGGGAACCAAAGGTAGCGAATCCCGGGATCAAGATAGTCTCAAGGAGCAAGACAACCAAGACAGCACGAGTGATAAGACCAGCGAAAAGGAGCAGCAAGAAGCAGCCCGTGAAGCTCAGGAAGAGGAGGATGAGGACCAACTCTTAAGTGCTGTGGCGAAATTCAAAGAGAGGAAGCGAAGAGAACAGGAGACGGCCGAGAAGGCTAAGAACCAGTTTGTGTCTAGCAGCTCCATGTCTGATTCGAAGTCAAGTCAGGAGGATGAGAGTCCTAGCGGCCCTCGGAGCTCCCCAGCTCCCATCCAGTTCATCGCCAACGAGACCATGGACGAGGTACCTGACGCTGTCGCGTCCTCCTGCTAACATGACATGCAGCTTGATGCGGAGCGATTGGCTTTCGAGGCGGCACAACGAGCTGTGGAGGAGGAGGAGGCTAGACAAGAGGCGCTACGGTGAGCGACGAGATCACAAGCTGGCGCTGACTTGGTCAGGTTGGAGCGAGAGGCGGAGGAGGGTCAGCTGAACGAGAGGGCCGGGAGAGGGCGGGCAGAAGCTCAGGTGAGGAGCGAGGGAGGAGGAGAAGCCTGACGTCCCTCGCAGCGCTTGTTCAACGAGCAGGAAGTGAAACGCATGCATGGAGACTTCGCGAAACCCGTCGAGCGCAAGTACAAGGAGCAGCTGCGATGCTCGGAGTGTCACGTCGGTACGCGAGTTGAGGCGCGAGGGGACGCGAGGGTGACGAGGAGAAGTTGTGGTGGGTGCTCGAGGACGACTCGCGCGAGGAATTATCGAGAAGCTTGTGTCCCTGGGGGAGAATGTGCTAGCGATCGCGCGGCCCGTGCGATGTGGTGAGAGGAGAAGGCGGAGGAGGACCTGCGATGATAGTCATACAGGAATTATTTCTGTGCCAAGATGGTTTGCAGAGCTAATGGTCAAGTCCAAGTGAGGACTGACTCTTGCATACTCCCCTATTCCCCTTCTTCCCTCCTTCTTTCTCAATCACTTCTTCTCTTCTCCTTCTCCTTCTCCTCTATCCTCCTCCTCTCAACTTTCTCCCTTCCTTGCCGCTCATCTTCTTGCACTTTTCCTCTTCACATCCTTCCTATCTTCGTACCCTCCATCCCTCCTTCCCTCCTTCCCTCCTTCCTACCTGCCTTCCTTCCTCCTTCTCTCCTCCTTCTCTCCTCACGGCGGCAATAGAGTGCGCGGGATGAGCCTCGAGTGGGATGGAGGAGATGTCACGATCCCTCACTCTCTCAGCTTCTCCTTCAACAACGCCAAGGTGACTGCTACCCTCCGCTATCCGCCACCCCACCTCTCCTTTCTCCTGTCCGCTCTCCTCTCCCTCGCCTTCAACGCCCCTCCTTCCCCTTCTTCTCACCCCCCTGCTTCCTTTTCTTGTCTTTCTCACGTGTCAGCTTAGGCTGTCATCTTCGCCGCCACCTCCACGCCAGACAGTGAGGTCTGTGTCAACGGCAAGCTCAACGGCGCCAAGCACGTGGATCGAGACGGTCTCGCCAAGGTTGCGACAGTTGCGGGTGAGCGAGAGGAGCGAGGAGAGAGGAGGAGCGAGGAGAGAGGAGGAGAGAGGAGAGAGGTTGAAGAAAGCAGCAAGGAGCAGTCAGACAGTAAGAGGAGGGAGGGACTTGGGACCTGAAAGCAGGAAGGGAGAGCAGGGAGAAGGGAGGGAAGGAGAAGAATAACTCGTCTCCTGCAGTTCAATTCGGCGTCGAACGTCTCATCGTCATCAGCGAGGCAGGAGTTTCTCGCCCCTTGCAGACTTCGATGCAGAGGTAGCGAAAGATGAAGAAGAGAGGGAGAGAGGGGAGAGAGGGGAGTGGTTTAAGAGAAGGTCGAGGAAAAGAGGACAGACAAGAAGAGGAAGACAGAGGTGGTGGTGGTGGTGAAGGAGGAGGAGGAGGAGGTGGTGGTGGTGGTGGTGAAGGAGGGGGAGGTGGTGGTGGTAGTGGTGGTGAAGGAGGGGGAGGAGGAGGAGGTTTCAGGCACGTGGCAGGCTGTCAAAGATGTCCTTCAATTCGAGCTCGCTCAACAAGCTCAGGAGCAAGGTGAAGAAACAGCCCTTACGTCCTGCTGATGATCCCTTCCTGATGGTTCCCCGTCCCTTCAGTACGAGGGCGAGAGGCTCATGGCAGACATCGTCAAGGTTAGGAGCAGCCGTCGCCTCCCGCTCTCGCTTGACCGTCTCCTCAGAGCTCCAACGGCTCTCTCACCTACACCGTGATCCGGGCGGCGAGGATGGGAACAAGGTGCTGCCGCGTCGACAGGATGAGGAATGACGGTTTGAGCAGCTCGCACGAGAAAGCCTACAGCGTTGAAGCCAGTGAGGTCTGCACGAGACAGGGCGACAACCTGCCATGGGAGGTGCGAGGAGAAGAGAAGGAGGATCATTTGAGGAGGGGAGGGGAGGGGAGCCTGAGGACAAGAGGGGAGGGGAGCCTGAGGACAACAGAGGAGCCCAGCTGGACAAGAGGGGAGGGGAGCCTGAGGACAAGAGGGGAGGGAGCTTACGGACAGGAGGAGGAACTGATTTCTTTCAGGCCTGGGCCTCGCGCTCTAAAGTGGCTGCGATTGCTGTGGAAGCAATCTTTCAAGCCTCAGCTCGCAACGTCGTGATCGAGGCAACGAGAGGGGAGGGGAGAAGGGAAGAGGAAGAGAGGCGGGGCAGGGAGAGGAGGAAGCCGGGGGGAGAGGAGGGGGGAAGGGAGAGGATGGGGGCGCTGAGGTAGGAGGATCAGGTGGAGGACATCGAGTCGTACCAGCATCGGAAGATCGACGAGGAGGACAGGATGCTGTCCAAGTGCGGTCAGACGTCGTGGGCTGCTCACTTCAAGACGAGGATACAAGATACTCTCCAACATATCCCCTCAAGGTCCCTGCCATTTTCTTCCCGTTCCACCCCCTAAATCTCCCTCCTGTTCCACTTCCCGTCCCCCCTCACTCTCTTCCCTAGTCTCCTTCCTCTTCGCACTTCACTCCCACCCCCACCCCTCCACCAATTCTCCGTCTCGCTCCCTGTCCTCACACCCTTGCAGCTCCCTGAGGAGACGCGAAGACCTGCTGCTCCTTCAGAGGTCAGTCGGTCACGAGCTTCCTCGTCCTCACTCTCCTCCTAGGGACTTGCGCGTCATCAACGCACTGGAGGGGGCGATGCCAGAGGCAGCACACGCGGGTGACTCTCTTCTTCCTCTGTCCTAATCTACCCCTGCCCCTGCCCCTCCACCTTCCCCCTCCCCTCTTCCCTTCCCCCTCCCCTCTTCCCTTTCCCTGCCCGCTCTCTGGGTTCTCTCTCTCCTCCTCTTGTAACTCCTCACGTGTCATCAGAGCGATCGAGCCTGTCACGAGGAGCGAGCTCTAGCTGGACTCGCTACTAGGCTAGGGCCGCTGAGACCTTCAACTTAGGCTGGCACAGATAGTCGGCAACACTCAGTGACTGACACTCTCCGATGATGTTCCGAGTCAGTGCCGCCGGACGGCCCTCGGCCGGACTCAGCCACTGTCACCGTCAGTGACTGCCGGCGATCGGACTCCACCGGCCGTCACGGCCCCGGGCTGGCGTCTCCCGGCCCCTATGCGAAAATTTACTCAAAAGGCTCAAACTCGGCCCCCTCGCTGTCATGAAAAAGTTTTAGTTACCAAAAGTCTAACCCCACCCCTCTACCCCCCATATCTCTTGTAGAAGGACCCCTACAGTTACATCCCTAGCTAGAGCCCTCTAGCTCTTGACATCCACCCCACCGTACTCAATTACACCACCCCACCATATATGAGTGCCGAGGCCTCGGTAGCTACACGGGGTGGTTACGCGTCAGAATTCGCACAGACGGGTGGGTGATAGATTTAGCTGTACCGGTACTTCGAGGGGAGGCATGCCAGGCTTGAAGGGGGTGGATACCTGGGGGTGGGGTCATAGAGCGATGCTATGAGAGGAAAGGGAGGGAGAGGATGGGGAGGTGCAGGCCTAGTTGGAGTGAGAAGGAGCAGGAGGAGGTGTTGGGTCAGCAGGAAACGAAAGAAGAGAACAAGAGCTTGAAAAGAATCTGAAAGAAGAGAACAAGAGCTTGAAAAGAAGCTGAAAGAAGAGAACAAGAGCTTGAAAAGAAGCTGATAGAGGAGAACAAGAGCTTGAAAAGAAGCTGAACCTATACAGTGAGAAACTGAGACAGAATTGGAGGACTAGGTGTGATTATTAGCAAAGGGACGAAATCGATTTCAATGAGAAGTCAACTGAAGCAGAAACATTTATTCAAGAAAGGAACAGAGCCTGAAAGATCATCTTCCTTGTTGCATGGTTTGCAAATTGATCTTTGTGAATGGCTTACAATGTTGCAGGGTCACAAACAAGTAGGAGTGGTATTGATGGACATACATGCAACCATCTGCTGCCTCCCTCGTGTTCATGACAAGCGAAAGCCTCACAGCTGCGTGATATCCTCCTTCCCTTCAATATCCTTCTCTCTTGGTTGAGCGGGTCCCTGACATCTCAAGCGCTTTCGCGGAGAATCGACCGCTTTGTTTGAGAGACTATGCGGTCCAAGTCGATCGCTTCCATGCTTCCTCGCCTTGCCACGGCTATTCTTGTTGTCTTGACTTTTTCTGCACCCACAACTGTCATGTCCTTCCAGGTTGTTGCGCTCTCGAGCATGGGGACGCTCAGAAGTGGGTCTGGGACGAGGGGAGCTCGCTCTGGTTGTGGGTTCAGACTCAACAAGATTCTCGGAGGCTTCGCTTCCTCCCGGTTCTCATGCTCTTCCGAGCAGGAACAAGACATGTGCTCTTGGAAGGCTCTAGGAGGCAGAATGACTCTGCAAGCTCTGCCGGACCCGTCGGACAAGATTTCTAAGGAGCAATTGAAGGAGGGGGTGGTTGGAGGAGAGGACAAGGTCGGGATCGAGCAGCAGGTAGTGGAGGAGAGTCTCATGGGGGATCATGTCGTCTCCGAGTTGTGGGGGGAGTGGACGGAGAAGCAAGTGAAGGCTGCGACGCTGCTATGGGTGGAGCAGTTCGTGATCGGTCTAAAGCTCTGTCCTTTTGCTGCCGAGGCCGTGAAGGGTCTGCGGGTATCCGTCTCGTCTGCGCTCGACCGCGACATGGCGCTGGACAAGTTCGACCTCGAGCTTCGCTGGATCGTCGGGCTGGACAAGTCAAGTCCAGCCTGCACTCTGATCGTTTATCCTCCAAACCTCTTCGAACACAACGGCAAGACGTCTCCTCTGTGCTCGGGGGAGAGCAGCGATGCCAGCAGACGGACGCCGGAGATGTGCCAAGGCTTCGAGGGCTTCATGTCACTGGCTACAGATGCGCGCGAGATGGCACAACAGTTCAATGCGGTAGGGGAGCAGGAGGAGGTTGTAGCAAGCGGCTGACACGATCGCAGGCACATGGCCAAGACATAGAGACCGAGACTCTGTGAGTGAATGCTTGCTCAGGCCCTTCCCTCCTCCTCTTCCTTGATCTCTCTCCTGCTCATCCTCCTTTCGCCTCATTCTTGCTCCAGGTTGCTCACGTTTCACCCCAACTCGACTTTCAGTGACTCGCCCTCGGATCCTGCTGACTTCGCGCTGCGCTCGCCGTTTCCCACGGTGCTGATTCTGAGAGGAACGGATGTCAGGAACGCAGAGGAGATCTGCGAGCAGCAGGGGCGGGTGACGGAGGACATCGCGATCGCGAACGAGGCGAGGCTGCGGCAGGTGGGGTACGAGGAGCTCTCAAGGATCTTCACTGGCCTCTTCTCCTCGTCTCGCACCTCCGAAGCCCAGCAGATCCTGAGGCAGGCGCAGGAGGAGCGCGAGGCCGTGCTGGCGTCCTCCACGTACCCGCTCTCAGACCCGATGGCTGACGGCATCGACGGCATCGACGGGCAGGACTTGAGCCACGACCCCGTCGAGCTCATCCACGAGTGGGGAGGAGACGCGAGCGAGGATACGGCATGGGTGGAGTACCCGGCAAGGGCGTCTGTGAAGCCGCCGCCGCTGAGGGAGGAGGAAGAGGAGGGAGGGGAAGAGCTCAACGCACAAGACCTGCAGAAGGTTTACGATCCTTTCGGCTATGGATGTGAGGAGGAGAATGGCGAGTCGAAAACAACTTAGAAGAGCCAGGAGACGAAGAGCTCTTGGGGTTAGAGAGGAGCGGGATTGCTTTGTGTCTTTATTCTTTTTTTTTCCGAGGCAGGATGGTCTAGGTGTGTTGACCCGTTTTTCCCTTTGCATTCACCAAAAAAACATGACGACAGTGATCTTGTTCGCGTGCCTGCTCCTTCTCTCTTTCTCTCCCTCCTCCCTTCTTGTTCGCGTGCCTGCTCCTTGTCTCTTTCTCTCCCTCCTCCCTTCTCTTGCCCGACTGCCTTCATCTTCCTCGTTAGTTCC
>NW_005434641.1:373717-377558 GCF_000315625.1 Guillardia theta CCMP2712
CCTCCCTCCCCTCCCTCCCTCCCTCCCTCCCTCCCTCCCTCCCTCCCTCCCTCCTCCCTCCCTCCCTCCCTCCCTCCCTCCTCCTCCCCTCCCTCCCTCCCCTCTCCTCCCCTCCCTCCCTCCCTCCCCCAAATTGAAGTGGGCCCGCCTCTCTCAGCGACTTTCCTTTGTCGGGGCGTTGATCGACCCTCCATTCGCTCCCCCTCCCCTCCCCCTCCCCCTTCCCCTCCCCCTCCCCCTCCCCCCATTTCTTTCCTCCCTCCACCAGGACCCCACTTACTTTCTGCCTTCCCCTGCCTTCCTCCTCGTCTCTCCCTGTCTTCCCTCTCTTCTCTCCCTCCTTACCTCCTCTTGTCTCCCTCCTTTCCTCCCCTTCCTCGCTCTCTCGACCCCAGTCTCTTCCTCTGCTTCCCTGGTTGACGGTCGAGGAGGGGTCGAGGAGGGGTCGAGGAGGGGTCATCATCTCCCGCACCTCACGGCATGCGGCCTACCCTCCTCCTTCTCTTCCTCCTCTTTGCTCAGCCAGCGCTCAAGCTGATTTCCTGCGACCTGCCAGCGCAGGTTTGCTGAGCCAGGAGTCGCCTACGGCATGAGCTGAACTTGCGAGCAGACGACTGGGGGGCTAAGCGGCGCGGGCTCGTCTCCTCCTCGCGTGCTCTACTTATGGGGTCGAATCCTCCGCTTCGAAGACGAGGAGGCGACGAGGGAGCTGCTGCCCCTCCTCGCCTGCCGCCCCTCCTCCTCATCTCCTCCTTCCTCCACCAGCCCCCTGCTCCGCGACCTGCCGAGCGCGAGACGACACGTGGCCGCTCAGTCCGTCGCCGTCTTGCACGGAAGCTCCTTCCCTCACGAGGACGTGCGGCAAGTCGGAGAGCTGCTGGTTGTGTTGCCACGTCTCCTCGCCATCTGACGGGGGAGCAGAGACAGGGAGAGTGGGGAAGCGACGCAGAGAAGATGGTCGCGTCCTGGTCTGTTCCTCCTCCTCCTCCGCTGCTGCCTTTTGACGAGATCCTCTCAGCTTGAACTTGTTCGCCATCGCCATCGAGCGAGGGAGAGTCTCCGTGCAAAACGCGTTCGAGGTACAAGCAGGAGCAGGAGCAGGAGCACGGGCACAGGCACGGGCACGGGCACGAGCAGGGGGAGCAGGAGCAGGAGCAGGAGCAGGAGCAGGAGCAGGAGCAGGAGGAGCACAACCCATTCTGACCTTCACTTTCAGTGGCTGCATGACATTTCTAAAGCTCGCTCACTCTCGTTGCACACAGAAATAATTGGCGGTCTGTCGCCAACCTTTTCTCCTATCCTCACCCCTATCCTCCCCTCTCCTCTCCTCTCCTCTCCTCTCCTCTCCTCTCCTTTCCTCTCCTCTCCTTCGCTCCCCACCTCTTCTTCTCTCCCCTTGCAGCGTTATGAAGCCACTCACTCTCATCAGGACTCATCAAAGTCATGGGAGCTGCTGTGGCAGGAGGGTGGCAGACGTTCCGCGAGGTGAGAGAGGAGGAGGAGGAGGAGGAGGAGGAGGAGGAGGAGGAGGAGGGTCTGACGTCTGCAGCTTGAGGCGTTGTGCTCCATCCTCTCCCAAGCTCCTGCAGACGACGAGCAGCTGGAAATCAGTACGAGAGAATCTTCACTTCACTTCCGCTGGTGCTCGCAGGAGGAGGAGAAGGAGCAGCAGGAGCAGGAGAAGGTTGTCCTCCTACGGGCGGGTGATGCCCAGCAAGCACGGGACAGGTGGCAGAGGAAGGAACTCTTCGTTGCGAGGATGGAGGCAGTGAGAGGATGCGTGGAGAGAGGATGGAAGACCGTCAGGTGATTTGCGTCTCTTCTCCTCGCCTCCTCTCACCTCTCAGGTCTTGTTGGCGCGAGTTCGATGAGCTGAGGGCGCGAGGACTTGAGCCGAACCCCGACGTTTTCCTCGCCCTCCTTGCGACTTCTTCCTCTGCCTCCCTCGCGCTCTCTCCCGCTGCTGTCAGGCGTCTTCCCCCTCTCAGCCCAGGAGCGTCAGGCCCCCTCGACCTCTGGAGGAGCATGGTCGTCGACTGCGGACAAGCAGCGAGTGTCTGCATCTCCTCCCTGCTGGACGCGAGCGCTGCCAGCCTTGTCTTCGGGGCCATGGAGCTCGTCGAGCTGGAGAAGCTTGTGAAGCGAATGAGCGAGGAGGCGGCGGCGCTGGAAGAGAGAGGGAGGGGCAAGGGGGAGGGAAACGCAACCTCCTCCTTCTCGCGAAGGAGATTCATCGCTGAGTTCAACCAGCTCTCTGCTCCTCCCCGCGTCCGCATGATTCGACATGCTATCATGGTCGGTAAGCTTGCTCCCAGCATGCGAGACGTCTGGCCGATCTTCGACCTCTCGTTCCCTCCCTCCGCTCCTCCCCTTCACGACCTCGTCGCTCAAACCCTCTGCGAAGCCATGCGAACGCTGCGAGAATGCGTCAGGTGCTTGAAATGAGAGAGTGAGACAGGGACCAGGCAGGGAGACAGGAAAGGGAGGGAGCGAGCGAGCGAGGGAGCGAGGGAGCGAGGGAGGGAGCGAGGGAGCGAGGGAGCGAGGGAGGGAGCGGAGGGAGGCGGAGGGAGGCGGAGGGAGGGAGGCGGAGGGAGGGAGCGAGGGAGCGAGGGAGCGAGGGAGCGAGGGAGCGAGGGAGGGAGGAGGGGGCATGGAACGGAACGTGTGACGAGACGCAGGAGGGGAGGAGGCTCTTCTGGTGACCTCGACAGACTTCTGAGTCTCTGGCACGAGCACGGGCTGACGGCGAGCGTTGAACTCTACAAGGAGGCGATGCAGGTGATGGAGGGATGGAGCGCGCGAGGAGGAGCGAGCAGGTGACGAGATGCTTGACGAGAGCTGGAGGTGACCAGGCAGCAGGGGAGAAGCAGACGCGCTGCTGGCGATCATGAAGGTGGCGGGAGTGAGAGCAGAGCAAGAGACGATGAGAAGCTACTTGAAGATAGTCGAGAATGAGCTGATGGCTTGGAGGACGAAGCAAGGAAACGAGGTGAGCGAGCGAGCAGAGGAAGGGGATAGCGAGTTGACTGCCAGAAGGGAGAAAAAGCTGAAGCAGAGATGAGAAGCGCTCTGGCGCATCTTGATTGTCTTCTTCATACCGTCATAGCTGATGATCGGTTGTTGCGTCTGCTGATCGCATTCCTCAAGGTGTCACAAACCCACTCCTCCTCTCACCCGCTTCTTCCTTTCCCCCTCCTCTCCTCTCTGTTACCTTCCTCTCTCCTCTCTCTTCTCTTCGATGCCTTCTGAATTTTTCCTCACTGTACTCTCCTCCTGCTACAGAGGAACTGGGAAGCCCTGCAGCAGCTCGACCCGACTCTCTCCCTCTCGCTCCTCCAACTTGCCCGTGACAGGTTGCTCCCTCCCATTCCTCTTCCTCTCCTCTCTCCCTCCTCCTCCTCTCCTCACCCTTGCTCAGCTCCAAGCTCATGGCTGATCCTCTTCTACGGACGCAAGCACGTTCCTTGCTCCTCCCTGCCTCTGCTTCCCCTCCCCAGCTGCGCTCATCGCCTGTCGCAAGTGCAAAGGAGGCCTGGAAGAGCGCGGGGAAGACAAGAGGGCAGCCAGAGGAAGTGCGTGAGGGGAGAACAAGAGGTGACGACGGGCCTTCGCTGCAACGCATGTCGTGGATGCTGCCGGAAGAGGAGAGGGGACGGGAGGGGGATCAAGAGCAAGAGGGAGCAGACAATGAATTCAAGGCGAAACTCGAGAAACTGTGAGGCTACTTGGACCCCTGCAGCCATAACTCCTCTCCTCCTCTCCTCGCCTCTCCTCTCCTCTCCTCTCCTCTCCTCGCCTCTCCTCTCCTCTCCTCTCCTCTCCTCTCCTCTCCTCTCCT
>NW_005434641.1:380158-384921 GCF_000315625.1 Guillardia theta CCMP2712
GCGGTACAACGGTTGGAATGGTAGACGAAAGTTGGGCGCACTATGTTGGTAAGAGAGGAGGAGAGGAGAGACGAGGAGAGACGAAGAGAGGAGAGACGAAGAGAGGAGAGACGAAGAGAGACGAAGAGAGGAGAGACGAAGAGAGGAGAGACGAAGAGAGACGAGGAGGGGAGAGACGAAGAGAGGAGAGACGAGGAGAGACGAGGAGGGAGACGAGGAGGGGAGAGGAGGAGAGGAGGGGGGAGAGGAGGGGAGGAGAGGGGGGCGGAGGGGAGTTGAGTTGAGTTGAGTTGAGGAGGGGTGGGGAGAGGTGGGCAGGAAAGAGAATACTGAGGGACAGAAACTGAGGAAGAGGGGCGAGGGCTTTGCTGGGGGTCTTGCATGGATGTATCAGAGGTTGGTGGAGTAGGAGAGGGGGGCATAGGAGGGCAGCTGAGCTGGAGAGCAGGCGTCTCGGCTCTCATGCTCGTCACGTTCTTCTTGTCAAACTGTCTGGCCTGGTGGCTGGACATAAAGCGGAAGCAGCGTATCTCTGCGAAAGCGCAGGAGTTGAGCAAAGCAAGCAAGCTGAAGACGCCTGTCACGATCGTGACAGGATTTCTTGGGAGCGGAAAGACAACCCTGGTCAACAGCGTTCTTTCTTCTGAGACGCACGGCAAGCGCATTGTGGTGATCGAGAACGAAGCAGGTTCGATCAGCATAGACGACAAGGTCTTGCGTGCAGGAGAGCAAGAAAAAGCAGCTGTCGGAATCTTTGTTATGAAGAACGGCTGCATGTGCTGCACTGGCGATGGAGCTGGGCCTGAGCTGGAACGAGTTCTGAACCATCTGCTGAACATCTTGCAGGATGATGAGGTTAGAAGAGGAGAATTGAGTTTTGGTTGGTTTAGGGCTAGGTTTAGATCAGAGGCGGTTTAGGTGCTGGCGACTGACAGAGCTGCAGTACGACTACGTGCTCATCGAAACCTCCGGGCTGGCTGACCCGGCGCCCATCATGCAGACCTTCTTCAGCCTCAGCAACGCCAGCGGCAGGTTCTTCCTCGACGGCGTCGTCGCCATCATCGACTGCCACAACGTCTGGCAGCACCTGGACGGCCGCGGGTGGGGAGCGAAGACGCCGGAGGTGTATCGGCAGATAGCGCACGCGACGAGCATCCTGATGAACAAGACGGACAGGAGGTGAGGAGAGGAGGGAGGAGCTCGAGGGTTGAACCCATGGATGAGGGCAGGAATGATCAGGAAGAAAACCTGAAAGAGCTGGAGGAGCTGCTGGGGGAGCTAAACCCTCATGCGAAAGTCCTGCGATGCCAGCACTGCGAGGTCTCTCTCGATCATATTCTCGACCAGGTGAGCCCCTGCTGGCCTCCTCCTTCTCGCCTCCTCCTCCTCACCCTTCTGCTCAGAGAGCATTTGACGCTGCTCGGGTGGCCGATATGATGGTGATTGAGCGACGACTAGCCGGAGATGAGGTGTAGCAGAGGACACGAAAACAGAGCTCATGTCTCTCCTTGCAGCATCCGAGCGCCGTCATGGCTCGACACACGCCAGGCATCAGAGCGATAAGGTTTGCTACGTCCAGCCTCGTTCTTTCCTCGTCCTCGTCCTCGTCCTCTTCATCATCATCACCTGCATCATCATCATCATCCTCATCATCGTCTCCATCATTTCTTCGTGGCATGCTCACTCTTGTGCTAGCGTTCGGTCAGATCGCGATGATCTCATCGACCTCAAGCAGTTTCTCAGGTTCATCCTGCTGGTTTGCTGGCGTAAGTGACGAGCTGGTGGTCAGCTGGGCGTCTGCTCTGGTGGAGGAGAGGTGGAGGGACGTGTATCGCATGAAGGGCGTGCTGGCGGTCGAGGGCTCGCGGAGGCTCTTCGTGTTGCAAGGGGTGAGGGAGGAGAGCAGGCTGAGAGGAGAGCAGGCTGAGTGGAGAGCAGGTGTGTGGAGAGCTGAAGGGTCAAGAGGGAAGAGAATGGCGAGAAGAAGAAGAGAAAGTGTCAGAGCTCATCGTCATCGGCAAAAACCTAAACCATGACAGGTGATCCATATCAGCACCTGCCCCTACTGCTACCACTCATAATCCTACTCCTACTCTTTTTTCTCTTCCTCATACTTCTCCTTTTGCTCCTTCGTTCTCCTTCACTCCATTTCATCGATCTTATGCGTGTGCAGCATCGATAGAGGGTTCCGGCAATGCCTGCTGTCTTGGAGGAAGCAGTCAGAGGCAGAACAGTCTTTAATTCCGCCCTAAACTCAAGTCCAACTACCTCGCTTGTACCAATACCAACACCAGCAACTTCAACGTCTCTCATCTCGTTGTCATGTTGACTGCCCGGCTGTTTCATCATCAACTTGTTCTCTTCTTCTCTTTCGCTTCTTTGTAAATCTTTCTGGGTGAGTTGCTTTGTCGTATCATCTCCAAGTATCCTGATCCTTCCCGTCCTCGCCCCTCCCTCCTGCTCCCCTTCTCCTCTCCGTTGCCGCTCATCTCGTTCCTTGGCGTCCCCATCCACCTCGTGTCAGCTTGTCGAGGGTCGTAAGTTTTACGTCGCTCCATCACCTCCTCCATCCCGAGTCTCTGCCGGAACAAGAACCCAGCGTTGGGCTTCGAGAAGATCAGGCGGGGGGGGAGGAGGACGAGGAGGAGCGACCTCGCTGATCGCTGTCTCCTTCCTCTGCCTCCCTCCCCTCTAGCTTCCTTGGCGAGTCGCGCGGAGGAGGCGGGGGCTCCTTCTTCTCGCACTTGTAGGTGACAAGGTGAGGCTTGATCATTAAGACCTTGCGGGGCTCGGGGGAACGACAGGGGCCAGACCTCAAGGGAGAGAGGAGGCGAGTAGGACTTGCGATAGAGACTTCGCTTCTTTCACAAGCCTTCTCCTCTTCCTTCCCAGCTCCTTCCCCACTTATCTCTCCAGCTCCTTCCCCACTTATCTCTCCATCTTCCTCGATCCTCTCCTCTTGACTCTCAGCTTCCTCCTTCCCTCCATCTTCGTCTTTCCGCATCTCTTCTCTTCTACTTGCTCCTTCCATCCAGCTCTCTGTCCCTCCTTTCCAACCTCCTCCACCTTGCAAGCTTTGATCGCTCTCCTTCCTGTCGCCTTCTTCTCTATGCTGGTGCTCGATAGCAGGCCTCTGTTCCTTTCGCTTGCTTCTGCAGTTTCTGGTCTCCAGCACTTGACTGGACGAGCATCTGAAGCTGAACGCGTGTGCTCGGGTCAAGTGAGACCGATCTTTCTCTCCCGCCTCCTCCATTTCCGCTTGTCTTGCTCCTGTGATCGATGTACAAGTCCTGGCGAACGGAGACGGCGAAGGCGCGGATGCTGTCCTCGTCGTTGCCATCGGACGCCCAGGGGTCGAGATATTCTGCTGGCCTCTGACTCTCTCGCTCCCTTCGTCCTCCATGCACAGTAGCAGGTCGATGGGAGGGAGCGGACGGAGCCCTGAGGTTCCACACTCACCAGCGCACGCG
Source organism: Guillardia theta CCMP2712 (assembly GCF_000315625.1). Taxonomy (NCBI): domain Eukaryota; class Cryptophyceae; order Pyrenomonadales; family Geminigeraceae; genus Guillardia; species Guillardia theta. The sequence goes on from NW_005434641.1 coordinate 383,629, forward strand.
ATTGCATCCCTCACCTCTCCTCCACTCGCGTCGCGCGGCTTGAGAGCGGGCGAGGCGTCAGCGCCATGCGAGTCGCTGCTGCTAGCGTCTGCGAACAGACTGAGAGGAAGAGACAAGCGCTCGAGCTCACGTTGGAGATTCTGAGCTGATCGTCCGTTGCAAGTCGCCGGTGAAACTTCTTCTTCAAGTCTGTGACTGAGGCAACAAAGGAGGAGGAGCTGTGGAGCTTGCACCACAAGAACTGGTGCTTGAGCTTGGGGATAGATCGCTGCCTGCTGCGCCAGCCGTTGTGAGCCTCGCGTTCCAACCTACTTGGACGTCAGAGCATCAGGTGCAAGGAAGTGACTCTCACTCCTCCTCCCCATCCTCATGCTTCTCCTTCTCCTGCACGAGTTGAAAGTCGATCACGCGAGGCTTGGCGACCGCTATCACTTCTCGTGCTCCTCGAGGCGGCAGGCGAGCAGTCGACGGGCGATGGGCTTCGTCTTGGTCGAGTGACAGGTTGAGGGAGGAGAAGCTTCTGCGGGCAAACTCGTCAGGACCCGCTCGTCTGCCTGTCTAGCCGTCAGATCCCCTCATCGGTTGTCCCCGTGAGCTCACAGGGGTTTCCAGTCTTAGGGCGGATGACGGGAGCAGGCGAGGGAGGGGGGGAGGGGCTGACGTGCCACTTGGACATGTTGTCAGCACGAGGGTTGAGCGGGAGATGCTGAGCCGAGAGACTGAGAGAGTCGCGAGGAGCCTCGCGCCGAGCCGACAGGCTGAGAGCCCTGCCGTGTTCCTCCCTCTTCTGCCTGACCAGCGAGATGGAGGCAACACGCCGAGTGCTTGCATCTGCTTGTAGGTTGTCGGGGATGAAGAGAACTTGAGAGATCGGGAGGGTCAGCCTTGACTGCAGGAAGTTATCAGCTCTCAGCAGGTGAAAATCGCTCGTTGCCTTCATCGTCCCTTGTCGAACGTCACCCTCCACAAGCGACGCGTCTCATGTCACTCCTGTAGACGAAGAGCACGAGGGCGAGTACCAGAACGATGACAGGACGAACTTCCGCCAAACTGCGGCAGAGCCCGAGGTGAACTGAGAAATAACCATAAGAACAGAGACGGAACAAAATTGCCACCTTCACCAATCTCCCTCTATCACGCAAATAACCCGTCATACATCGAATCCTCATACTCATCATCATCATCTCCATCATCATCATCATCATCATCATCTCCATCATCATCTCCATCATCATCATCTCCATCATCATCATCTCCATCATCATCTCCATCATCATCTCCATCATCATCACT
>NW_005434641.1:385540-389529 GCF_000315625.1 Guillardia theta CCMP2712
CTTCTCCTCCTCCTCCTCCTCCTCCTCCTCCTCCTCCTCCTCCTCCTCCTCCTCCTCCTCCTCCTCCTCCTCCTCCTCTTCCTCCTCTTCGCTTCACAACTGCTTCATGCTCATCATCCATCGGACGTCTTGGAGCAAGTCAAAACTACCCCCACCCCCCCATAACCCTCACCTCCCACCCACCCCCACCGGTGCCTCAACTGCCGGGAGTCTCATCACAGTCACCGGCCCGGACCACAACCCCATCACCCACACCACCCCACCCATTGATCGACATCACCCTCTATTTTACCATGATCAGGAAGAACATTTGTAGGTAGGGGTACTAGAAAGTAGGGGTGAAGAGAAGGTGGGGTGCAATCGATGAGTAAAATTTGATTTCTGAAGTCGCTTCTCCTTACGAAGGAGAGGAAGGACCAGGACCAGGACAAGGAGGAGAAGAAGGACAAGGAGGAGAAGAAGGAGAAGGAGGAGAAGGACAAGGACAAGGACAAGGTGCAGCTATTCAACATGCGTGAGCTTGTGTCGCTTGTAGCTCTGGTCTTGCTGCTCTCCGCAAGTCCCGACTGCTGCGATGCTCTCCGGGCCCTGAGGCTGAGAGGAGGTTCAGACGCTATGCTGGATGAGAGACTGAGCTCGATGAAGCTGTCGGAACTTCAGAAGGAGCTGCGAGCGAAGGGCCTTAGCACGAAAGGCCTCAAGGCTGAACTCATCAAGCGCCTCCAGGACTCCATGCACGAGCCTTCAAAGGATGTTGGAATAAAGAGAAACGCACCGGATGATCCCGGGGAGGGAAACATGCAGGAGGAAGACACTGAAGGAGAGCTCCCGATGAAGCAACCGCGAACTGACCGACCTTGCGTGCAGCATTCTGACGAGCATCAGTCTACAGGGACGGGAGAAGAGCCTTTGATCAAGGTGCGGCAGACCAACCAGGCAAAAATAGTGATCGAACGAGAGGGAGACGATGGTGTAGTGAAGGTGATCAACGGGTATGACTTGAAGGATCGATGTAGAGCCGCAGGCTTCAAGTTCGACGCGGCCGAGCGTGCTTGGGTCATCCCCATCTTCGCACTGCTGCATGGGATGGGGGTGTCGAGCTTGGATCAGATTGAGCACGACGACATCATGGACTACCTGCAGAGGATCGAGGTCACTGAAGCTCTGGCTTCGCAGCCGAAAGAACAAGAAGAGCTTGAGGCTGAGGTGGACGGGGACATGGTTTCTCTCAAGGGCAACACGTATGCTTGGAAAGACAAGATCCGGTCTGCAGGCTTCAGGTGGGACTCGACGCGCTCCTGCTGGCGAAGGCCTCTCGATCAAGTCCTGCTCTGGCTCAAAAGCGTGAGGACCGGGGGCGCTGACGAAGAGGGAGATGTAGAGGAACACGTCATTCGAGCAATCACTGAAATTAGCCAAGAGGAGCTCGCAAGAGCAAGCCCAGCACAAGTCGAGCAGCTTCAACCATACCTGAAAGTCGACAAGGAAGAGGTTGAGAGTTTTAATGGCTCGCCTCTTGTCCTCACAATCTCTTGCAGGTTCGCATCTACAACTCCTACAACCTCAAAGATCACCTGCGGCAGCTGGGCTTTCGCTTCAACGTGCAGGAAAAGTGCTGGAGCTCGCGGCTAGAGGACGTCAAGCGGCTGCTGCCTGATGAAGACCTGACGTTGGACGCGATCATGGGCGTCATGCCGGATGACAAGCAGCTCGTGCCGCAGGCTCCCTTCCTGTCCATCAACGGCACCGACGTTGAAGTCCACAACTCCTACTCCATGAAAGACTCGCTGCGCTCCATCGGGTTTCGATTCGATGCGGCGCGAGCTTGCTGGATCAGACCTGTAGAGGAAGTCCTGACCCTGCTCGAGCTGCCAGACTCCTCCAGCATCACCCTCGAGTTGCTCACGGAAACCAGCAAGAGAGCAGGTGCGACCCTCCTCTCCTCCTCTCCTCCTCCTCGCTCTCCTCCTCCTCTCCTCCTCCTCGCTCCTCCTGCTCCTCTCCTCCTCCTCGCTCTCCTCCTGCTCCTCTCTCTGCTCTTCTCTCATCCACTCATACAGTCGAAGGCGAGATCGCGCAGGAGAAACTTGCTCCACATAAATCGGCAGCTCCCTCGCTCAAGGTGGAGGGCGACGAGCTCGCGGTGTACAACTGCTACGAGGTGAGAGGAGGAGGAAGGGGAGGAAGTTGCCTGACTTGACCGTCAGATCCGCGAGAAACTTCGAGCCGCTGGCTTCCGGTGGAACTCCGAAGGTGCCAAGTGGACGAGAAACTTGCAGGATGCGATGTATGCCTTGGGTATTGACGGTACGATGAGAGCGGCGCGAGGGCAACAAACTGACGGAGAGGATCAGACGCATCTGATCTGACTGTGGAGAAACTCCTCTCCTTGGAAGCGACCGGAGAGGGTCGGGAGCAAGGGAAGGAGAAGGCTTCTCCCCACCTCTCTGTGGTCGACGGGGAGGTGCTCGTGTTCAACTCGTATGAGGTCTCCCGCGCTCCTCTGCTGCCTCCCAGTCAAGGTCTCCTGCAGGTGAAAGACAAGCTCCGCGCCATCGGCTTCCGCTGGGACTCAAGTCGAGGCGTGTGGTCGAGGCCTACGGTGGACACGATGAGCTTGCTGGGGGTGACGGAGGAGGAAGCGATCTCCCTAGACAAGCTGCTCGCTGTCGACCCGCTCAGTCAGCAGGCTGAGCAAGCGCAGCCGACGGTTGAGGTTGTGAACGAGGAAGTGCTGGTGCTCAACTCTTACTCGGCAAAAGAGGAGCTCAAGTCCCTTGAGTTCCACTTCGACAGGTAACCCCCAGCCATCATCGCCCGCCTCCTCTTCTTCCCCTCCGCTGCTTCGCATCCACATCCCGGTTGCTCCGCGAGCTCCGGGTTTCTGCTGCTGCTTCCTCTCTCCCCTTGCTGTAAACTTGTTGAGAGTTGACTCACGGGCAGTGAGCGGCGGGCGTGGGTGAAGAGCGTGGTGGAGGTGAAGCAGATGCTCGGGCTGGAGGACCAGATGGACATTGACATGAACAAGCTGCTCGCACACGCAGAAAAATTGCGAAGTCAGGCCAAGGAGGGCGAGCAGCTCGAGGAGGGAGAACATGCCCAGGAGCAGGAGCAGATGGAGGAGGGGGAGGGGGGTGGAGGGGCTAAGCCAGCGGATCGCTCTCCTTCACCTGACGTGGTCGATCACACGCCTGGTCCTCTTCCTCCTCTGCTGACAGACAGCTACTGACCCAACGCAGATCTGCTGTCGAGCATGGGGCAGAGCCTGCAAGGCTGGTCAAGTAAGTAGAGCCTCCCTCCCCATCCCTCCTCCCTCTTCTGTTCCTCCTGCCCTTCCCACCCCCTCTACCTCCTTGACCCCCTCCCTCCGTCCCTCCCATATGACAGAGATGGCAGAGACGTCAGAGAAGGCGTAGATGATGCATGGAGGGAGAGTTGAGGAGAGCTTTTCCGCATCGCTCGAGGGATAAGCATGTTATCATATGATACAAGTAAAGAATGTGTTAGAGGGAAAGGTCTCCCCTTGTTCGAGTTTCAAATACTTGTCACTTTGTTAACCCCTCCACTGCTTGTTAGTGATGCCCAATCATAGATTGTCTGTGTTGTCTCTTCGTCGCTTGCTCGTCTTTTAGTCTCCGCGGCCTCCCGTTGGCTGTTCAGTGAGAGGTAAACTGTAAACGTTGCCGCGCATTTGCAAGCAGCACTGCTGGCAACCAGACCCAACTCAGACGATCATGCCTGCACTGCCAGCCCGGCACGCGGGAAGCCGCGTAGAAAAGCAGGGAGGGGCAAGCAACAAGCACCGTGATACCGGCCATCACTGTGACGTCTGATGCCTCCGGAGAGCTCGACGCCACTGGACTCACGGATTTACTGGCAGAAGGTAAAAAGTGCCTCAAGCAAAACAAAGCAGGATCAAGCTAAACCTCCTGGCACACAGCGCACAGCGAGAAGCTGCACAATCACACACAAAACACAAGCCCGAAAGA
>NW_005434641.1:389629-391080 GCF_000315625.1 Guillardia theta CCMP2712
CTGCCAGTAAATCCATTATACCCCCTCAAGGCCTTCCCGCACCGCTATGCTCAGATGCTCGACTGCTATCTCCATGGCATGCCGATCTGCCAGCGTCCGACGGAATGTGATGGATGTCAGCGCGAGCTCGATCCCTCCGTTGCTGCACATCATCTCCAGACCTGCAAACGCCGATCCTCCAAGCTTCCCACGGCGCATGACAACCTTACTCGTACGATTCGGTCGATGCTGAACGAAGCTGGTCTTCAGAGCGTCATCGATACAGTGGGGGATCCTCGTTCTCGACGGCAGGTACCCTCCCATCCTCATGGCCGCAAGATGAAGGGCGATATCCACATCCCTGGAATCCGCGATCGAGGGTCCGAGCAGTACGAGGGCTTGATGGCGGACGTGACGTTGGTCCACCCTTACATTGGTAGCTCTGCCGACCTGACCAAGTGGGGGGAGGTCAACCTCGACGCCCTCCATGTTGCAGCGTCTGAGAAGATTCGCAAACATCGCGCTGCATATGCTATGACTACTCCTCCTCGAGCGTTCATCCCTCTTGCCATCTCGACGGACGCCGGTACCCTGCATCCTGACACCCTCCGCTTCATCTGGTATTTGGCGGACATCATTGCTCAGCGCTCGATGCCTCTTGAGGATGCGGCGTTTGGTCGGCACTTTGTGCCTGATGACGGCCCTGCTGCTGAGGTCTTGGCTCGCAAACGCGCCGCCACCTATCAGCGCCTCACCATGCAGCTGACGCTGGAGGCGCTCTTGTCTGGTGCGAGGCGCATGACGCCCTTGCGGGCGCAAGCACTTCTCGAGCCAGAGGACAGCTCCTCCTCGACTCGAGAGAGATGGATTGACAGTGGTCAGTCGGCTGCTTCCGGGTATCGCGTCTAAGGGATTTTATTCCTCCTGCATGCTCCTGCTGCTTGTTGCTTGATTGCTTGACCCTTCGGCTGCTTGTCTGCGCGGCTTCGCGCTTGGGCTGGCGCTGCCGCGTCTGGGTGCCAGCAGTGCTGGTTCTTTTCGGGCTTGTGTTTTGTGTGTGATTGTGCAGCTTCTCGCTGTGGACTGTGTACCTGCCGGTTCAGCTTGTTCCTGCTTTGTTTTGCTTGAGGCACTTTTTATCTTCTGCCAGTAAATCCTCACTGTGACGTCGGGTGCCTCCGGAGAGCTCGACACCACTGGGGTGCTTGCAGCTGGTCCGAGCTCGCCTGCTTCCTCCCCGGCATCGGTCGGGTCACGCCGGTCCTTGGGCATTGCCGCGGCGTCGCCGCCGTCACGGGCGGCTACCGCTGACTCGGCTACCGCTGACTCGGAGGCTAGCGAGGAGGACTACCTCGAGGAGGACTACCTCGAGGAGGAAGCCTACAGGATTTACTGGCAGGAGGAGGTTGTTCCTGCTTTGTTTTGCTTGAGGCACTGTTTACCTTCTGCCAGTAAATCCATTAGCGAACAAG
>NW_005434641.1:391180-403366 GCF_000315625.1 Guillardia theta CCMP2712
CAGTCGAGACGTCCGCTGCCGCCACAAAGCGGGCGGCCGCGGACGGAGAAAGGGCAGCCGCCGACAAGGAGCCGGCGCTGCCCGGGTGTCCGCCTGGGGCGGCAGCGGACGGAGGGAGGCTGGACACAGGAACACGGTACCGCTCGAGGTAGTCCTCCTCGCTAGCCTCCGAGTCAGCGGTAGCCAAGTCAGCGGTAGCCGCCCGTGACGGCGGCGACGCCGCGGCAATGCCAGGTATAGGATTTACTGGCAGAAGATAAAAAGTGCCTCAAGCAAAACAAAGCAGGAACAAGCTGAACCGGCAGGTACACAGTCCACAGCGAGAAGCTGCACAAACACACACAAAACACAAGCCCGAAAAGAACCAGCACTGCCCAAGGACCGGCGTGACCCGACCGATGCCGGGGAGGAAGCAGGCGAGCTCGGACCAGCTGCAAGCACCCCAGTGGTGTCGAGCTCTCCGGAGGCACCCGACGTCACAGTGAGGATTTACTGGCAGAAGATAAAAAGTGCCTCAAGCAAAACAAAGCAGGAACAACCTCCTCCTGCCAGTAAATCCTGTAGGCTTCCTCCTCGAGGTAGTCCTCCTCGAGGTAGTCCTCCTCGCTAGCCTCCGAGTCAGCGGTAGCCGAGTCAGTGGTAGCCGCCCGTGACGGCGGCGACGCCGCGGCAATGCCCAAGGACCGGCGTGACCCGACCGATGCCGGGGGAGGAAGCAGGCGAGCTCGGACCAGCAGCAAGTACCCCAGTGGTGTCAAGCTCTCCGGAGGCACCCGACGTCACAGTGAGGGACGGAGACGCCTCGCCAGCTCCGCGCCGATCGTCGGGGCCACTCGAAGGGTTTCCCCCATCGGAGTCGGAGACCTCCGGCGAAGACTCCTCGGGCGACTCGACAAAGTCCGAGGAGGAGCTGTCCTCTGGCTCGAGAAGTGCTTGCGCCCGCAAGGGCGTCATGCGCCTCGCACCAGACAAGAGCGCCTCCAGCGTCAGCTGCATGGTGAGGCGCTGATAGGTGGCGGCGCGTTTGCGAGCCAAGACCTCAGCAGCAGGGCCGTCATCAGGCACAAAGTGCCGACCAAACGCCGCATCCTCAAGAGGCATCGAGCGCTGAGCAATGATGTCCGCCAAATACCAGATGAAGCGGAGGGTGTCAGGATGCAGGGTACCGTCCGTCGAGATGGCAAGAGGGATGAACGCTCGAGGAGGAGTAGTCATGGCATATGCAGCGCGATGTTTGCGAATCTTCTCAGACGCTGCAACATGGAGGGCGTCGAGGTTGACCTCCCCCCACTTGGTCAGGTCGGCAGAGCTACCAATGTAAGGGTGGACCAACGTCACGTCCGCCATCAAGCCCTCGTACTGCTCGGACCCTCGATCGCGGATTCCAGGGATGTGGATATCGCCCTTCATCTTGCGGCCATGAGGATGGGAGGGTACCTGCCGTCGAGAACGAGGATCCCCCACTGTATCGATGACGCTCTGAAGACCAGCTTCGTTCAGCATCGACCGAATCGTACGAGTAAGGTTGTCATGCGACGTGGGAAGCTTGGAGGATCGGCGTTTGCAGGTCTGGAGATGATGTGCAGCAACGGAGGGGTCGAGCTCGCGCTGACATCCATCACATTTCGTCGGACACTGGCAGATCGGCATGCCATGGAGATAGCAGTCGAGCATCTGAGCATAGCGGTGCGGGAAGGCCTTGAGGGGGTAGTAGCTCGAGACTCGCGTCGGAGAGTGGCTCAGGTCTCGCTCAGGAAAATGAGCGAAGATGGTAGACTGCAAGACCCTATCCTGCGACTTGAGCGAGTGTGTCCTGCGGCTGTGCAAGGTGAGGATATCACGCTGCTGATCGGTCAGCGCAGCGCGAGCATGCACATGGCGAGGGAAGACGCGCATGACAAGAGGAGTCACATTTCGCTGCGCAGGGGGAGGAATGAAGTGCTCATGAGACGAGTCGACGAGAGCGCGCAAACCAGGGATGTGTACCACAGATGCCGGGGGGCGTCCTGCGTCATCAGGCACAGCAGCCGGGGCAGGTGGGATCGCCGCGCCATCTGCAGCCGGTGCAGGAGCCTTGACACGACGGTAGAGGATCGCTCCAGCATTATGAACGAAGTCGTGCGCCTCAACGAAGAAGGTCGCCAGAGGATGCTTCTGGGCACGGAGAGATCTCGAGCAGTGAACGTCCAGGCTATGAGGAGAGGTCAGCGTCCGGGACATGAGGGACGGAGACGCCTCGCCAGCTCCGCGCCGATCGTCGGCGCCACTCGACGTGTTTCCCCCATCGGAGTCGGAGACCTCCGGCGAAGACTCCTCCTCGGGCGACTCGACAAAGTCCGAGGAGGAGCTGTCCTCTGGCTCGAGGAGTGCTTGCGCCCGCAAGGAGCCGGGCATCGCCGGCTCCTTGTCGGCTGGCGAGGCGTCTCCGCCCCTCAAGCAAAACAAAGCAGGAACAATCCAATGAAGATTGTGCAGCTTCTCGCTGTGTGCTGTGTGCCAGGAGGTTTAGCTTGTTCCTGCTTTGTTTTGCTTGAGGCACTTCAGCGAGAAGCTGCACAAACACACACAAAACACAAGCCCGAAAAGAACCAGCACTGCTGGCTAGCAACCGTCAGCAGACCCGGCACCGCCAGCCCAAGCGCGAAGCCGCGCAGACAACGGATTTACTGGCAGAAGGTAAAAAGTGCCTCAAGCAAAACAAAGCAGGATGCCTCCGGAGAGCTCGACACCACTGGGGTGCTTGCTGCTGGTCCGAGCTCGCCTGCTTCCTCCCCGGGCATCCGTCGGGTCCCGCCGGTCCTTGGGCATCCTGCTTTGTTTTGCTTGAGGAACTTTTTACCTTCTGCCAGTAAATCCATTACTACTGCATTGCCGCGGCGTCGCCGCCGTCACGGGCGGTGTGGGTTTCGGCTACCGCTGACTCGGAGGCTAGCGAGGAGGACTACCTCGAGCGGTACCGTGTTCCTGTGTCTAGCCTCCCTCCGTCCGCTGCCCCAGGCGGACCCCCGGGCAACGCCGGCTCCTTGTCGGCGGCTGCCCTTTCTCCGTCCGCGACCGCCCGCTTTGTGGCGGCAGCGGACGTCTCGACTCGAGAGAGATGGATTGACAGTGGTCAGTCGGCTGCTTCCGGGTATCGCGTCTAAGGGATTTTATTCCTCCTGCATGCTCCTGCTGCTTGTTGCTTGATTGCTTGACCCTTCGGCTGCTGAGGCATTTTTTACCTTCTGCCCGAAAATCCTATACCTTCGGCTGCTTGTCTGCGCGGCTTCGCGCTTGGGCTGGCGATGCCGGGTCTGCTGACGGTTGCCAGCAGTGCTGGTTCTTTTCGGGCTTGTGTTTTGTGTGTGATTGTGCAGCTTCTCGCTGTGCGCTGTGTGCCTGGAGGTTTAGCTTGTTCGCTAATGGATTTACTGGCAGAAGGTAAACAGTGCCTCAAGCAAAACAAAGCAGGAACAAGCTAAACCTCCTGGCACACAGCGCACAGCGAGGAGCTGCACAATCACACACAAAACACAAGCCCGAAAAGAACCAGCATTGCTGGCACCCAGACGCGGCACCGCCAGCCCAAGCGCGAAGCCGCGCAGACAAGCAGCCGAAGGGCCAAGCAATCAAGCAACAAGCAGCAGAAGCAAGCAGGAGGAATAAAATCCCTTAGACGCGATACCCGGAGGCAGCCGACTGACCACTGTCAGTCGAGACGTCCGCTGCCGCCACAAAGCGGGCGGCCGCGGACGGAGAAAGGGCAGCCGCCGACAAGGAGCCGGCGTTGCCCGGGGGTCCGCCTGGGGCAGCGGACGGAGGGAGGCTGGACGGTACCGCTCGAGGTAGTCCTCCTCGCTAGCCTCCGAGTCAGCGGTAGCCGAGTCAGCGGTAGCCGCCCGTGACGGCGGCGACGCCGCACACACAGCGGCAATGCCCAAGGACCGGCGTGACCCGACCGATGCCGGGGAGGAAGCAGGCGAGCTCGGACCAGCAGCAAGCACCCCAGTGGTGTCGAGCTCTCCAGAGGCACCCGACGTCACAGTGAGGGACGGAGACGCCTCGCCAGCTCCGCGCCGATCGTCGGCTCCACTCGACGTGTTTCCCCCATCGGAGTCGGAGACCTCCGGCGAAGACTCCTCCTCGGGCGACTCGACAAAGTCCGAGGAGGAGCTGTCCTCTGTGCTTGCGCCCGCAAGGAGCCGGGCATCGCCGGCTCCTTGTCGGCTGGCGACTCAGGCGTCTCCGCCCCTCAAGCAAAACAAAGCAGGAACAATCCAATGAGCGAGGAGCTGCACAATCACACACAAAACGCTTGAGGCACTTTTTACCTTCTGCCAGTAAATCCGTAATACCCTCGGTCGGGTCACGCCGGTCCTTGGGCATTGCCGCGGCGTCGCCGCCGTCACGGGCGGTGTTGGTCTCGTAAAAAGTGAGGAGGACTACCTCGAGCGGTACCGTGTTCCTGTGTCCAGCCTCCCTCCGTCCTCGGCGCTGCCCCAGGCGGACCCCCGGCCCGGGCCGGGCAACGCCGGCCGCCCTTGTCGGCGGCTGCCCTTTCTCCGTCCGCGACCGCTCGCTTTGTGGCGGCAGCGGACGTCTCGACTGACAGTGGTCAGTCGGCTGCCTCCCGAGTCCGGGTATCGCGTCTAAGTCGGACACGGATTTACTGGCAGAAGGTAAAAAGTGCCTCAAGCAAAACGTCTAAGGGATTTTATTCCTCCTGCATGCTCCTGCTGCTTGTTGCTTGATTGCTTGACCCTGCGCGCCGGGCTTCGCGCTTGGGCTTGCGGTGCCGAAAGGATACGTCGGAAATATAGGATTTACTGGCAGAAGGTAAAAAGTGCCTGGTCAGTGCTGGTGAGTTTGGATGCAAGAACGCCTTCAACTCCCTCGACCGCCAGGCTCTCTTCGATGCAATCGAGGGACGTGCGAGTCCCGACTACTTTAATGGGAGCATCACTGAAGGCGCTCGCTTGCCCTCTTATCCTCTTGCGAGCATCTCCGTTTGTTCGCCTCCTACCTCTCCAGCTACTATGGAGACTCTGCTGACCTTCGACTCTTTCACAAAAGTCAGTCAGCCTCCGTTCAGTGTACCTCGGGCGTCTGTCAGGGCGATGTCCCCTCCAGCGTATTTTTCTGCCACAGTATCCACCCCCTGCTCCTCCATATCGCAGAGCTTTTTCCCTCTGTTCGAGTCTTGGCCTATGCTGACAACGTCGTGCTTGTCGGTCCACTCGAGGATGCCGTTGCAGCTACGTCCGCTATGAAGAAGTACATGTTGGCTGATCTGAAGCTAGAGATTCAACCTCGCGAGTCGAAAGTTTACATCCCCTCCTGGCATCAACACCCTGATCTCTCGCAGCTGAAGAAGAGCCTTAAGCGCCGTCTCAAGACTCAACTTCTTCACTTCGAGGTCGTCACTGGCGGGATTACACTTGGCGGCCTGCCTATCGGCACGGATGGATTTCATGCTAGTCAGCTCCGAGCGAAGGTTTCTACCCTCAACGAAGAGCTCTCGAAGCTCGGGCTCGTCCAGCATGGCTTCATGTTCAAGACGCTAGTGAGGGCGAGCCATCTCCAGAAGCGGCTGCGCTTCTTTCTCCAGGGGTCATCTCCGTTTCTCCCGCGGGTCCAGTCACAGATTCGTCGCTTTGACCTCTCTGTCCACCTGGCGCTTGAGAAATACCACCGCTAGCCTTCCTCGCAGTACCTCGCCGCGCATCCCGACCTGCTAGAGTTTGCGAGGTTCAAGCAGGAGCTTCCGCCGCTGATAGTCGGGGAGGGGACGAGTTCACGCCCTCTGAGGGTCTACACCCCGCTGTTTACTATACGGCTATCGCTCGCTTCCTCGCTTGGTACTCTGACCAGCCCATGTCCCGGACCTTGCCCTCTCCTCATAGCCTGGACGTTCACTGCTCGAGATCTCTCCGTGCCCAGAAGCATCCTCTGGCGACCTTCTTCGTTGAGGCGCACGACTTCGTTCATAATGCTGGAGCGATCCTCTACCGTCGTGTGAGGGCTCCTGCACCGGCTGCAGATGGCGCGGCGATCCCACCTGCCCCGGCTGCTGTGCCTGATGACGCAGGACGCCCCCCGGCATCTGTGGTACACACTGAGTCCCTGGTTTGCGCGCCGCTCTCGTCACTACATTGCCGCCTTGACACGTAAGACGTCTTGGTTTACAGGAGAGTTTTTGTTAACTCGGCGCTATCTGACTGGCACGGCTGGCATACGTTCCATCAAGAGCGCCTTCAACACCCTCGACCGCCGCGCCAAGCTCTCTCGACTCCATCGAGGGCACTGCGGCAGGGCGAGTCGTAACAACGGAGACGGATTTACTGGCAGAAGGTAAAAAGTGCCTCAAGCAAAACAAAGTAACTATTTTGATGGGAGCCGCGATCAGCGAAGGAGCACGCTTGCCGCAAGCTTGCGAGCCTCTCCGGTTGTTCGCCTCCTATCCGATCTCCAGCTACTATGGAGACTCTGCTGACCTTCGGGCCTCTTTCATAAGGATCAGTCAGCTTCCCTTCAAAAATGTACTTGAGGCGTCTGTCAAGGCGATGTCCCCTCCGACCCCTAGGCTCTGTTCGAGTCTTGGCCTACGCTGACAACGTGAGTCGTAGAACACTTCAAATCAGTCAACTTGGACAGTGCCTGGCAGAAGGTAACAAAGCAGGAACAAGCTAAACTTGCATGAACACACCGACACAGCGAGAAGCTGCACAACAGTGCTGGTTCTTTTCGGGCTTGTGTTTTGTGTGTGTTTGTGCAGCTTCTCGTACTTCTGCAGTGGCCGGTCGATTCAAGTTCAACCGGCATCCGAGTGGGCCCGGCGCACGGTACGGTGTGACTCACGGCCGGTGGCAAGCCTAACAAACTTCCGTACAGCTACCGTGGCTCCAGCGGGCCCCGGACCGGCGATCACCCGGTGACCCGGCGTCGCCCGGTACTACCCGGCCCGCGGTACGGCCCCCCCCGGCCCCGGGTATTCCGAAGCAGTTCAAGAAGTCAAAGCCGGCTAGTCAGTTGGTACACTGAGGAGCCTGGGGTTGAATTTGGCTGCCTCATGTCTTGCCGGTATCTTCATCTGGGGCGGACTGGTTTTCTATGTCGGCTGCTATACTAGGATGTAACCAAAGCCATTCAAGTAGCACATGCAGACATGGCGGCAGCGGGTACGTGAGAGCGTAGGAGGGCTGCGATGGCTCCATGGAGCGACGAGAAGAAGCAGGAGAAGTGAAAGAAGCGAAGGAAATGAGAGGGAGAAGACCATACGAAGCGTGAGAACCGTCCCAGCAGCGCTCCTCCTACAGCGAGGACCTTTCCCTGCATCATTTCCCTTGCGGAGTCGTCCCTTGTGCAACCCATCCTTCCCGGCATTCCGTCTCAACGTGAGGTTAAGGCCGGGAGGAATAATCGAGGGCTTCAGAAAGTTTTCAGACAGGATGAAGGCAGGATTCTCCGTTCTAGCCGATTACAGTCAGGTTGTGAACCACGAGGCGAATGGTAGGGAAATGAAACTCTCAGAATTCCTTCATTCCGTCGACCCCGATCGTTTCCCTTCCCTATCATCATCGCGCAAAACTGTGAGGAAAGGGCTCGTGCTCGTGAACGGGCAGTTAGGAAAGATTCATCATTTTGTCATGTTGGGAAGGGACAGCGTACAGATCACTGGGAGGACGGAGTCAAACTTCAAGCCTTACGGAGACCCTCCCTTCCACGTGAGAGGCTGACACTTGTTCTTCTCCTCCCTAGATCGTTTAGTGCCCTCATGCCCTGCCCCCTCTTCCACCTCCACCATGTCCCTGCTATTGCTCTTTGCCACGCTCGCAGTGAACAATCAGTAGATTGACGTCATCTACGAAGACGATTTCTTTGCGTGCGTCTACAAGCCGCCAGGATTTTGCTGGTAGGATGCTGCTTGTGATCAGGCATCCATGACGATTAACTCCATCGCCCTCAGCCATCCTCCGGCTGGACAAACGCACCAGGAGGCGGCTAAGAGCATGCGCGTTTGTGTCCCTCATTTCGTGAAGACTGCTCCGCCCGGGACTGAAAGCGCCTTGTGAGTTGTCGGGTTGAGGTCCTCGCGATGTGAATTGCATGCAGGTGGCGACCTCTCCTCGTCCATCGCCTCGACAAGCCGACCGAAGGTCTCATGCTGGTCGCCAAGACCAAAAAGGTTCACCAGAAAGATGCAAGCTTCTCTCACCTTGCTTGACAGGCTTACACGGAGCTGCAGCGGCAGTTTGCGCTCAGAGAAGTGAAGAAAACTTACGCGGCAGTTGTGGAGGGGAGGGTGGAGGACGAGTCGGGAGTGATCGACCTGGCAATCGGAGGGAAGGAATCTAAGACAGAGTACAAGGTTGTGCTGCGTACAGCAGCTCCGAACCTGAGGGACGGTGTAGTCACAACCCTCCACCTACACCCCCTGCATGGAAGAACCCATCAAATTCGCATTCATTGCGCGGATGGGCTGAGAGTGAGCATCGTTGGCGACAAGAAGTACGGGAGGTCCTACACAGGCCACGGGCTCTGCTTGGCCGCCATCGGCCTCGAGGTCAAACATCCTGAGACCGGAGAGCTGATCAAGTTCTCTCGACCCGAGCCCGAACGCTTCAGTGCCTTCCGCGCCATGGCGGAGGCTGGGCTGAGGAGCATGTCCTGGAAAGAAGCTGCCTCCTCCTGCCTCACAGAAGTGTCTGCCACATCGGATGCCCAGTCATGCGAAGACGATGAAGCACTTAGCGAGGACGAGCTACTGGGAGATCTGAATAATCTCGAGCAGAGCTCATGACGGCGAGAAGGGCGGAGGATCAAGCTTTGAGCAGGAAACGAAATCTCAAGGGGATTAAAGGCGGCTCAGGTGGATACGTTTATCCTGATTCGACTCAAAATAAATCACAGCCACCCTCGCAGAGAAGTTTCCATACCAGCTGGAGATTGCCATCATAGCGACGAACGAGCAAGATATCGACACAGAGCACCTGCCAGCAGGGTCATTGAGATTTCACTTGCTGTCTCAATCACGAGAGGGATCACGTTTCGATTGGAATCTCTTTCAAGGCATCTAGAATGAGCTCGAAGACTGCCACCCACAGCATGGCTCCGGCGGCGAAACTTCGCAAAGACTCACAAGGCGCACGAGGTGCAAGAGACTCTCGCCCTACCCGAGACCAACAGGCTCCCATGCGATGAAGTTCTCGACGAACAGAAACACAGGGACCTGCAGTCTGATCAACCGGCGACCCAAGGAAGGAACAAGAAGGTCGAAAAAAACATGGCGGGCTCAAAGCATCACCGCTATCACGGGCTGTGGGAGGCTGGAGAGGATGGCGAGGACTAAGGTTTGAAACCTCGGGACTCCTCGAGGAGCCTAACACGCTGTCGTGAGGGCTCAGGCAGACAGACATGAGCCCACCAGCACGAGCGCAACCGCCAGGCCCTCAGGGACGTTGTGCACTGCCAGACTGCCAGCAGACGTCAGGAGCCGTTACAAGAGGTGGCGTCAGAACACCTCATTGAGATGAACGCTCCAAGATGTGCTCCTCCTTTCCCGCAGAAGGCTACTCCAATACCGAGCCCCTTGTTGCATGTCAGAGATCGTTCGGCACTGCCATCTCTCAACGCGTCAAGCACAGTCAAGGCGCTCACCTCGGCGAAGGAATGCAGGGTCATGACCGCTACGATCAGAATAATCTTTGAAGCTTGCAAGCCGGTGATGTCGCCGAAGTGAAACTGATCCCAAGTCTCTACCATCTGCTTCGTGACAAGAACAAAAGCGATTCCAAGCATCACGCCTGCACTGACTCGAAATGCGTGTGAAATCTTGACGTCGAGCAAGATAAGTCCATCATCGTCTAGTTCTAGACCCTCATAGGCAAGACTGTAGCTCGCGGACAGCATCATGCCTGCGGCAACCGCATTGGAGAGACCTAGGGTGAAACCTGAGGGCTTGCTGAAGACCAGAAGAGGAAGCGCTCCCACCCCTGTGCAGATTGCCGCAAGCCAACCATAGTACCACACATGAAGGGGAGTTGGAGCCTTGGAGGTTAAACTCTCAGGCTTGGATAGCGCAGTCACAGCAGCAAGTAAGAGAAACAGCAGTAGGAATTTCGATGATGCACAGTCTTCTTTTGACCGCAAGGTATCATGTGTTGTATTTCTGTGATGACCTTCCAACCTTTGCCGTCGCTCCCTCATCTCTGCTTTACCTTCCCTCTCCTCACCTTCCCGCTCCTCCCTTCTTGCTCCTCCCATCCTGTCAACTCCCCTGGACACTACGACCCCCTTAGACTACCCCTACTACCTCTCAATGACTACCCCACCCCATCCATTCCCCCATCAACCACTCGCTATAAATCAAATATATACAGCCACCGGACTCCTCAATTGTCCCTATGAACCCCACAATGAAAATGCTTCAATTATATTCAAAATTTAACTTTCATTTTCAATATTGAGTTGAAATTCATTTTGGTAAATCTCAGATTTTCGTAAATTTCAGATTTGAACACATTTGGAACCCCACCCCTACAACTATTTCAAGTACCCCACCCGTTAGCCCATTGAGATAAGACCCTCTGCCAAAATGGCTTAAACCCAGGAGGGAGAGGAGCAGGAGATGAGGATTAGATGAGGAGGATAAGTAGAAGAGAAGTATAGGACGAGAGGAGGAGGAGGAGGAGGAGGAGGAAGGCAGATGGAGGGCAAGAAGTGTCCCAGCATGATAGAGGTGATTGCAGGTTGATGACTCAAGGACAGGAAGGCACTGCCTTCCCTTCTCTGATAGTTTTTTATTCATGTCCCAGCAGGTTCACATGGAGTCAAGCGATCAAAGTTCTCCCTCCATTCCTATCAAAAAAGCCTTCGAATACCGCAAGGCCTGCGAGCTTGGAGATGTAACCTACTCTTTCTCGACTACTTGTTCAGTGTTTCTAATCTTGTCCTTCTCTGCACCTCTTCACAGGGCAAGGCTTGTCTTTACTTCGGAAATTATCTTCAGTGCGCGCGGACTGATACCATCTGCAAGAACAATAAGAGAGTCCGCAAATTTCTTCAACGCGCTTGCTCGTTAGGAGAGGCGGACGGCTGTCTCTACCTTGCCGGGATGTACGAGAGAATGTGTTTCATTCCATCTCTTGTTAAATACTTTCTCCTGCTCTCCTGCTCTCCTGCTCTCCTGCTCTCCTGCTCTCCTGCTCTCCTGCTCTCCTGCTCTCCTGCTCTCCTGCTCTCGAGCTCTCCTGCCCTCCTGCCCTCCTGCCCTCCTGCCCTCCTGCCCTCTTGCCCTCCTGCCCTCCTGCTCTCCTGCCCTCCTGCCCTCCTGCCCTCCTGCTCTCCTGCTCTCCTGCTCTCCTGCTCTCCTGCCCTCCTGCCCTCTTGCCCTCCTGCCCTCCTGCCCTCCTGCTCTCCTTACCGTGTATCAAATGTCTCTTTGTATTTTGTTACGATCTCCCTTCCTTTTTGTCCCTTTCCCGGCCTGTTTCTCATGTCATGTACAGGCAGATAACGGGACAGGTCCCTGGATCCGAAAAAGAAGCGTTTCAAAACGCCATGACGGCATGCAATATGGGGAGCACAGACGGTAAACGACGTAATCCTTCTTCGAGTGTCTCCTCTTTCACTTCCTTTTTTTGTGGGGGTTTCTTCTCCCTTGTTTGTCTGCTTTCCTTCCTCTTCACTTGACGGTTCTCTGCCTAGCTTGTTTCCTCGCGGCAACTTTTACAAGAGCAGGACTAGGTGAGCACTCTCACCTGCTCTCGTTTCTCAAACTTCATGGTCAGGCACGAAGAAAGACTGCTCGTGCGGTCTTAACGCTTTTCTTCACTTATGCAATGAGAGTCATCATGGCAAAAGTTGCTACGAAGGCGCGCGATCCTTGTCGCAAATGTCAAGAGCAGGTGAGTGAGAAGCCAAGAGCAGGAGGATGAGATGGAGGAGAAGGGAGATGGTGCTGCTGGTGCCGGTGCTGATGCTGGTGCTGGTGCTGGTGCTGGTGCTGGTGCTGGTGCTGGTGCTGGTGCTGGTGCTGCAGACGACGACGATGATGATGAAAACGAGCAGCAACATGAAGAGAATGACGGATTATTACAGGGAGAATGGACGGAAAGGAGGAAGAAGCGACACAGAGGATGCAAGACCTCATCATCAAGTCTTGTGAATACAAGTATGAACCGGGATGTGGTTGCTCTTGAAGGTGAG
>NW_005434641.1:403466-409304 GCF_000315625.1 Guillardia theta CCMP2712
TGAACGACAAGCAGGACTTCCTGTTCAGCCCTCAGAACACAGAGGAGCACGAGTCTCAGAAGGGACAGCACCTCAACCTATCAAAATCCATCGGAGTTAAGCGTGACGGAGCGTTCCACAGGTCCGCGTCAGGGAAGCATCGCAAGAGCAGGAGGAAATTGCCACAGCATTCTCCCACCTTCGAGTCCAACGGGGCCCTCCGCTTCATACGAACCCCCGTCAACTCAGCCCCTCCCACTCGCATCTACTCACCTCTGTACGGAGAGAGGAGTGAATTCAACTCCTTCAGGAGGAGGAGGAGGAGGAGGAGGAGGAATTGGTGGGGGGGCAAAGGGCAAAGGGGGAATGCGGAGTAAGTTTGGATGAGGCTGTCTACAGGAGTTTCAGAGGTTGATCCAGACAAGTTCTCGCCCCGGCCATGACTTCGCTGTGTTTCTCTCGGGGTCGGAGAAGTTCAACTGCGAGTGAGCTAGGGGCTAACAAGTTCACATACTCGTAGAGAAGAAAGAGATGCGACCAGTCGGAAGTGGGGGAAGAGCAGGCGAGTCAGTTTGAGGGAAGGCAGGAGCAGCGCAGGGGGTTCGCGCGTGTCTCACTCATCGCACACGATAAAGTCCTCGAGGTCCGCGTAGCTGTCAAGTCCATCCTCCTCCTCCAGGAATGCGTCCACGTACGCGTTGCGGCTGCGGAGCCGATGAGGTCTCTTCCTCCTCTTCACCTGCTCGCTCGCCCTGGCGTCCTCGTCTTTGCTCTTTGGTGGTGGAGGCAGTGCAGAAGCCTCCAGCAGCCTCTCGAGCTCGACCTGAAGGCTCCTGCTCCTGCCTAGCATGCCGCAGAGGGTCCTGACGGAGGCGACGGCCTTCTCCAGCTGGTAACTAGCTCGTGCCGCCTGCTCCTCCTGCCCGCTCAGCTGCCACTCAAGTCAGCGACGGGGATGTGCCGGTTCTGAGGCTGGCGCACCTGGAGGTCGCTGATGAGCGACCCGGAGCCGCCGATGACATGGCGAGCGAGTCGAAGGAAAGAGGAGGAGGCGAGCTGATCCCCAGCTTTGAGGGAGGTCAGCGAGCTGAAGTCACGCAGCAGCTGGCAGGCGACGTTGTGAATCCTGAAGGAGAAGTGACGAGGACGATAAAACCTCCTCCCCTCCTGCCCCTGCCCCTGCCCCTGCCCCTGCCCCTGCCCCTGCCCCTGCTGCTCCTGCCCCTGCCCCTTCCCCTGTTCCTGCTCCTGCTGCTCCTGCTCCTGCTCCTGCTGCTCCTGCTGCTCCTGCTCCTGCTCCTGCTCCTGCTGCTCCTGCTCCTGCTCCTGCTCCTGCTCCTGCTCCTGCTCCTGCTCCTGCTCCTGCTCCTGCTTTCTTCTTCATCATCCTCACCTCATCACGCTCGCCCGCACTGCCGAGGACGAGGATACAAACCGGGAGAGGCCGCAGGTCGCGAAGCTGACCGCACAGAAGCAGTCGCTGCAGGAGCGAAGCTGCTGCTGGACCGAACTGTGCGAGGCTGAGAGGAGGAGCAGAGGGAAGAAAGGAACAGCTTCAAGAGGAGCAGAGGGAAGAAAGGAACAGCTTCAAGAGGAGCAGAGAGAGTGAAGGACAAGGAGGAGCAGTCAAGTGATCGAGTCACCTCGTGCTTGCTCCGTCCTCCAGGACTCGTTGGAAGATGTCTGCGAGTGTTCTCCTGCTCATGACGGGGATGAGGCTCGGGAGGACGACGGTGAGTAATGCGTTGACGCAGGCGATTTGATCGAACTTGGGGAGGTCCTGAGAGAGAGCTTGAGCAGACGAAAGGGATCAGGGGAAGGAAAGAGAAAGAAAACCAAGAAAGAGAGGGTGAGGAGGAAGAAGGAAGAACATGTAGAGGTCGAACCCATCTCAGAGCTGCGATCTCCTCTGCTGTACGAGCTGATCGGAAAGGTTCTTCAAGCGACCCCCAGAGCAGCTCTTGATCGCAGCGCTCCTCCTCCTCCTCCTCTCCCACTGACACTCGACGTAAAGCCTGCAGAGCAAACACGACTCTCTCTTCATCCGGCACAAGCGACATGGCCAGCGCCATCGCGCTCCTGACTAGCTTTGCATGTTCCACGCTTGCTATCCGTAGCAGCAAAACAACCTTCACAAGTCTCAGCCTCTCTCCCGCTCATCTCCCTTCCCTTCTCTCTCTCCCTCCCCTCATGCTTCTCGTCCTCCCTCTCATCTCACCCGCTTGCTGAGGTCTCGCAGCTTGTCCGCTCTCGTCGCGTTCTTCCTCCCCTCCTCTCTTGCTTGAGGCGTCGCCAGTACAGCCTGACAGAACTCGAGATGCTGAAGCAACCGGCTGGGTGACCTAGCTCCTCCCCCTCCCTCCTTTCCCCATCGCTCTAACCTCTCCACCATCTCAAGGACAAGATCCAGCGAGGAAACTTCAGAGTCCTAACAGCAGTCACAATTCTCTCCTCGCCTCTCCCTTTCATTCTCCTCCTTACCTTCACAATCCTTCGCTTCTTTCTGCTCGCCTCCGCCCCCTCAATGCGCTCACTCGCTTTCGCACGTCGCAGCCCCTCCAGGAGGAGAGCAACTCGCTGCTCCCCGCAGCCTTCAAACTCCAGAAAGAATCGCATTGCACTCAGCGCCGCTCCTCCGCCTCCTCCGCCTCGTCGACCTCCTCTGCTGTCCGCCACATCCTCTAAGACGAGGCCCCTTGCTCTCAGCGTCTCTTTGACATCTTTTTCCAAGCGCATCTCCTCCTCCTCCTCCTCCTCATCGCCTGCTGGCATCTTCGTCCTCCTGCCCCCTCTCTCTGCCAGAGTCTCCTCAAGCTCGTAGACCTCACAGACGGCATGAACGAGACGAGGAAGCAGCGAGACCCACAGGCTCTGCTGGGGAACAGCACGACTCGACCCCGCCTGCTCCCCGCCTGCCTCCTCAGTCATGTCACATCCTCCTTCCTCTCTTGGTCGCGCAGCCGTCGCCACAAGCCGCGAGATGATACGCTCGGTGACCACGAGAAGATGGCGGCTGCCACCTCGAGGAGCAGAGGAGGAGGAGGAGGAGGAAAGGCTCGCTCTGATGATGCTCTCAAGCGTATCAAGGGCTCCATGTGGGTCGAGGACGAGACGATCCTGCAAGCTTCTTTCTTCTTCCCCTCCTCGAGCCCTTGCAAGCTTGGCGTCAGCGGCAGGACGAGGCGAGGTAGGAAGAGGAGAGGCAGGACGAGACCTCCTATAAGACTGAGCGACAGGCTTCCCGCCGTCCCTCCGCCTTATCATGGGCAGGATCGCCGACATGGCGCAGAAGAAGCTGATCAGCACAGTCGTCGGCGAGGAGACCGCTGGAGCCTCTGCGAGGGAACGAGAGTCGAGAATCCAGTCGGGAGGGAAGAGAGGAGAGGAGCTGAACTCCAACAGGACCTCATAGATGGACAGCAGCAGGGGAAGGCGCTCAGCGGGGGAGGCGAGGTTCTCCTCCTCGTCTCTCCTCCTCTTCTCTCTCCCCTCCTCTTCGTCTCTGACATGCCCAGACTCCATGAGAAGGTCTGCAACACAGCGATTGTCCGTGACTTGCCGCACGAGCTCCTCCAGCAGCATCTCGATCCTGGTCCCCTCTTCGCCTTCTGTTCGCCCCCCTGTCTCCTCCCGATGAAGCAGCAAAAGTTGCAACGCGCAGGACAGCAGGCCCGCCACATCGTCTCTCGTTCTCACCATCCTCGTCGAGTTGGTCCGAACGACTTGGAAGCAACGCAGCAACTGGAAACGACCTCTCCTCCTCCTCTCTCCTCCTCTCCCCCTCCCTTCCTCCTCTTCCCCGCATCTTCGCTCACCCGTCGAGCAGAAGAAGCGCGAGAGTCTCTCGAGGAGGACGCTCTCTATCAGCGTCCTTGCGCTCGCGTGCAGCCTCAGCCTCGCGTCCCCTCGCTGTCCACTTGCCTGTAGACCTCCCAGAATCCTGCGGATGCCCGAGTAGAGTTCTTGGCGGATGGAGGAGGAGGAGGAGGAGAACTTCGACTTGAAGGACAGGATGGCGTCCAGCTGCTCGCTCTCCTCCTCGAGGGCCCCGCAGGAGAGGAGGGAGAGCTGACCGAAGACAGCGAGAGACACTCTCCTTGCCTCCGAGCTCAGCATCTCCTTCCTCACCATGAGCGCCACCTTGGCCACCAGCGATGGAGCAGAGCGACAGAGCGGCATGAAGGCCGCCATGACGGACTTGCCCGGGTTGAGAGGAAGCATCCATAGGAGAGAGAAGCCCTGAGCCACCTCCTCCTGCAGGTCTCGCAGAGAGAGCAGGTAACTCCCCGCCAGCCTGCGCAGCGCCTTCACGTAGGAGGAGAGGACAAGAGGAGAGCTCGCGAACTCGAGGAGGGAGGAGAAGCAGTGGGCGAGCAGCTCGGGGCGGCAGGAGGGCTGCCAGTGAAACATGTCGAGGAGAAGGTGAACAGCAAGTCCAGCAGCAGCCGGGCTGAGATGCATGAGGAGGGAGGAGAGCTCGAGGAGGAGGCTGCTCAACCAGGAGGCCTCCGACCGCCTCGTCACCTCCGACATCATCCGCCTCGCTGCCCTCGCCCCCTCGCCTCCTTCCTGCGCCTTCTCCTCCCGCCCCAGCTGCTTCGCCAGCATCGCGCAGATTCGGTGAAGCATCAAATCGCGACAGAGGTCGTTCCTGGCGCAGAAGAGGAGCAGGAGAAGGTCATG
This sequence comes from Guillardia theta CCMP2712, assembly GCF_000315625.1. NCBI lineage: Eukaryota > Cryptophyceae > Pyrenomonadales > Geminigeraceae > Guillardia > Guillardia theta. Next base: position 408,129 of record NW_005434641.1, read on the forward strand.
CTCGTCGACGCTGCTGGTCTCGTCGTAGAGCTCGAGGAGGAGGAGGAAGCTGAGCGAGTTAACATCCAGCGACATTCCGAGCACACAGTACATGTCATCAAGCGTCGAGGGCGGCGACTTGGCCATCAAGTTTCGCACCAGCGACATCCAGCAGGGGCGGTGGAACTTCTGGCAAGCAGCCATGACAAACTGAAGTGTCGCTACCATGCTCCTCTCCTCTCCCTCCAGGCTCACTCGTTCGATCTTCTTGCACAAGCGATGCTGCTCGTCCTGCGTCAGGTTCACCTCAAGGAGGATATTGCCCATGCTGAGCATTGAGTTTTCGTGACTTGCGCGCAACAAGCTATCCACAAGATTGTTTCGCACGCGGCAGCACTTGGCGAGCTTCTCCTCCTCCTCCAGCTCCGAGAGTTTGTCAAGACATTCGATCACTTGAGGAACGAGCTCCAATGCACGAGCAACGCCGTCCTTCACTCGCCCCTTCTCCTCCTCCCCGTCCTTGCTCAGGGGATGCACCAGGAGGTCCGCTACCTCCTCTAAGAGATCGAAGGTTTCCTCGGAGCTCTCCGAGCACAAGTCTCTCAGCCATGCCCTCACCTCCATCAAGCAGCTGTACGCGGATCTCCCTCCCACGCGCTCCTCCTGCATCATCCGCACGACCTCAATGATCGCCTCCCCCATGCTCTTTGGAGCTGCGGCGAGTCCTCCAAGCACAGACAAGAGGCGATGAGGCTCAGATGGGTCCATCCTCCTTCAGCGTCGCTCTCCTTCCCTCACCCCTGCTCCTCACTCGCTCCCCTCCCTTCCCAGCATCTCGCCCTTGGCCGATCCTTCCTGAGGAGATTAGAGCGGGGGGGGGTGAGGGTGGGGGGAGGGGGGGGGGGTGAGGGTGGGGGGAGGGGGGGCATCGCCTCTTGTCTGGGCTTGGGGGGCTCGCCGGAGCTCCAAAGAGGATGGGGGGGGGGATCATTGGGGGCGTGCGGATGATGCAGGGGGGGGGCGTGATCGGCGTTCTGGCGGATGGGGGAAGACCGGTGGCTCATCGCCAACTCTTGACCAAAGGGCCCGTTAATGCAATAGTGACCGCCCATCGACAATGCGGGGGTATTTAAAGAGTCACAAGAAGGAGAAAAAAAGACATTAATCTCGAAAGAACAGCGGCAGAGCAGTGCTGTG
>NW_005434641.1:409404-417410 GCF_000315625.1 Guillardia theta CCMP2712
GGAGGGGGGGCAGTGCATTCTTTGAGCTAGAAAGCAGTTGCTGTCTTTTCTCATGCGAGCATGGCTGTAGCTTGTTCTGTCGCTCTTCTCCCTCTCCCGTCCCCTCCCCTCCCTCCCTCCCTCCCTTGTCAGAAGCTCCGCCCTCCTCTCTCCTCCTCTCTCGCTCCTCTCCTCCCGCTTGTTTCCTTCACTCGCCACTGGTTTCACCGGCTTCTTCCCACCCTCCTCTATCTAAGCAGGCGATTGAGAGGAGGATCGCGAAGACGGTCGAGAGAGTCAGGCAGGAGTCCAGCTGTCGTAACGATCTCAGAAGGAGGGATGAAGGAAGAAGCAACGCCGAGAGAGCCTGAAGGACCAGACGAGATTGCAGGTGAACCCCAAGCACCTCCATGCAAATGATCCTCCTCCTCCTCCTCCTCCTCCATGCAGCTTATTCTCCTGATCCAGGTCCTCCTCTCCCTCCTCCTCCTCCTCGTCCTCATCCTCCTCCTCGTCTTTCTCGATCTCGTTTTCCTCTACCTCATGTTGCCTTTCGCTCGCTCGACCTGATCTTCGCTCTAGCTGCAGGAGTTGTGCTCTCCACTGATGGTGGGAAGTTTCTGATTGAAAGCTCCTTACCCGACTCGCTTCCTAAGGATGAAGCCAAGTTGTACACACAGGACGGCATGTGCATAGGCAGAGTGAAGGTGAGAGGTGGAGGAAGACAAGGTGAGGGAAGCAGGCAGGAGGTAACGACAGGAGCAGGAGGTGCTGGGCCTCTTGAATTATCCCTTGTTCTCCTTGCGCCCTGAGCTGGGGATAATCCCGGCAACCTACTCGGAGGGGACGAAGGTGAACGAGTCGCTAGCTGCCGTCACGTCTCAGCGTCTGCAGGTTTTTATTCAGCCCGACAAGGTGATCGCTATAAGCCAAGTCGTTGCCAATACAGAGAAATGGTAGCAAGAGTAGAGGCTTTTGGGGATGCTGATGTCAATTTCAAGGGAAGCGAAGGAGAGGAAGAAGAAACGGAGATCGAGGAAGGTTGTGCGGCAGCCTCTGAGAAGATTCTTTTAGCTGTTCTATTAGATCAAAATCCCATCGGCCTTCCGCTTCTATTGTACAACTGTACATCCTCATACTATGGTTGCAATCATCACTGACATGTTGGAACCTCAAGATTCGAAAAAGCTCACTCGTCGCATGGGAGAGTTTCCCCGGCTACGAGAACTTGCGAGAGGAGAAACTGATTTGCGCGAACTCTCAGCAAGCTCCGAGTCTGAGAGCGACCTCGGAACTGTCGTGCGGTTGAGCGTGGATGAGTTGTGAACGTCGGAAGTAGAAGCAAACGGGCCCTTGGGCCCCTTGGGTGCTGAAGTTGGCGCTGTAGCAACCTTGACAGAATCCAGCAGAGCTTTTGCGAAAGACTTTCCTGACTGCCACAAGCCTTGCTTGCTGCTTGCTTTTGTTGCAGGTGCCTTGCGGAGGATACTTTGGGGCTGAATTGAAGCGGAAGAGGAAGTCTCGGCATCAAACTTGACGCTCTTTCTTGACACTGGAAATGAACTTCAGTGATCACGAACAAACGTGACGAGATCGATTACCTTCCGATCCTTTGCTTCGCCCACTGTCACTTCCGCTGTCAGATCCTGAATCTGCAAGGCGAGGGGTCATGCAGAATGCGTTGCACGAGTGTTGCTTGAGAAACTTCTTGATGCCCTCCATTCCCAGGTTCTCCCTTCCAAACCCCTCCCCGTCTGCCGAGTGCACCTGGGGGCTGGTGTAGCAACCTGCAACTCCCTTCATCCCGAACACTAGTATCCGCTGCTCCGACGCGTTCCAAGTGTAGTGCGAGAACGCTTCGAGGAGCTCTTCGCCAGCAGTAGTGATGGGCTTGAACTTGCCGGCTATGAGCGGCTCGACACAGACGAGCTGATCGTCTCTTTCGCAGAGCTTGTAGATGGTGACGGGGATGAATTCAAGCCTTCCATGGCTCGCTCGCTCCTTGTCGAATTCTTCCGCAAAGTCCTTAGCCAGCAGTTGCGACATCGCTTTGTGGAAGTACGCCTGCACAGGTTGTTCTTCCTTGAAGAGTTTGGCGACTGAGGTGACCCTGACACCATCAGGAAGCTTTTCTGACATTAGAAATCCTACCCGCATCGACCCCATGCAGAACGGTTCCTCCGACAAAGTCACGTACGCTCTGCTTGCAACCCATTGCTCTGTCTCCCGGTTGTAGGTGAACTTCACAGCCTTTTCCGGTAAATCTCCATTTACGTTGAGAAAATCTCCCTCACAGACATTCTGTGGAGATATACTGTTTGCAGCAATCCTCTGAATCTTCTCCTCCTTGCCGGTGCGCCGCTGTTCTGCTTCCTTCAGTCTGGATGCTTGCCGGGTGAGCTGGTCAAGATCTCGTGGGGATGGAGAAGGAGACTTTCGTTCCATGTTCTTTGTCTCTTTGAGCTTGTATGACTGTCGGGTCATGTTGTCGATGTCTCTAGGTGAAGGAGAGGGAGATTTCCTCTCCCTGTCCACAACTTGCTTTGCATGCCCTCTCACCAAACTCATGCTTGATCACTTGCTTACAGTCGCGTTCTCAGATTCTTGCCGGCTCTATTCCTCTTTCAGTTCACTCGCTCACTCGCTACTCACTCGCTCCCTCGCTCTCTCGCTCTCTCTCTCTCTCTCTCTCTCGCTCTCTCGCTCTGTCGCTCGCTCTCTCTCTCTCTCTCTCTCTCCCCTCAGGGCCTGCTGCTCGTCGCTCTTGGCTTCTAGACTTTAAGATACCAAGGGTTGCGATTTAACTGGTCGAGGGGGTGGGTGGAAGCACGAGAATTCGGTGTAACAGGTGGAGGTACCGGTCCTTTGCACTGCTTTTGACCTCGCATCAAGGCCTGAGGGGTCATGGTGTGGTGCCTTGAGGTCACTGGGGTTGGTGGGGTGGTAACCATATCTTTTTCGCCCCCTGATAATCGAATCATCGCGGCAGCTAGGACCCTCCTAGGACCCCTTCAATGTCATCAGCTACATCATAAAATATCCTAGTACTCAGGCCTAGGAAAGCTATGTCTTCGATATGAAAATAAAATTCAATGGACCACCCCTCCCTTTCTCGAAGCAAGTTCGGCACCCAGGGCCTTCTCGGGGCCTCTGCCACTGACTAATCCGGTACCCGTGTAGATGACCCGGTCAGTACCCCACCTAGTATGCGGGAAGTACCACCTAGACCCCTCCGCGCGGGTGCCAGGTCTGTGGTCCCCCAACGTGTCGGAAGCAGCCAATGTAACGGGCGGTGAACAAACTTGTAACGGTAAAGTATCCTTGAAGCATCCTTAACTTAACTTTGAGTAAAGTTCTTGACCGTACTGGCATGTCCTGCGCGCAGTTAAGTGAAGGTATCAGTTAAGCCTGGGGGACAGCAGTCGGCAGGATTCGGTTTAGTTCTCGCTGTCTTTTCTCTTCTCGCCGTTTGGCCTGTGCGAGTGTAAAAGGGGCTCGCCTCTCCTGATTGTCCTCGTACTGATTTTTAACTTAACTTTGAGTAACGGTCAAGCCTCCTCGACTCTCCTGATTGTCCTCGTACTGATTTTTAACTTAACTTTGAGTAAAGAATACTGGCATGTCAGTCGGATGTCCCGCCGGTACGGTCCGGTCGCCGCAAGACGGTCCCACAGTGTGGCCGCCCGGGCCCGCCGCCCGGGCCCGGCCGCAGACTGAGGTGCCGGGGCGGACCGGCCTCCGGGGAGGCCCGGCCCCGGGTCGGAACGCCGGTTCACGCCGACGGTTCAAACGGTCCTGCCCCCGGCTAGTAAGGCTACCGTGGTGACCGCATCCGAGCCGGATCCGCCGGACGAGCCAGGCGGCCCGCCGCCGGCCCCCCCGGCTCCGGGCCTCTCGCGGCCCCGGTGACTGAGCCGCCGGCCGGACCGGACGACTGAGAGTCAGGGCGACTCGGACTCAGAGTGGAGCCCGGCCGGCCGGCGATGCCGGCCCGGGCCGCACTGCGGCCGGGCAGTGCCGCGGCAGTCCGGAGTCTGCGGGACCTTATTACTCAGTCAACTTGGAGTACTACGGCGTCGGGGATTTTCCAGAACTTCGCACTTGTGCAGGTCATATGTACCGGTACTTCAACCACCCCACGTATCATTAGTACCGGTGTTCCATGTACCACCACCTATATCTCTACCCAATGAGGACCACCTGTTTCTCAGTCAAATCCACCCAATCTGCATCACCCACCCTACCCATTGTTACCTCCCACCCCGGCCTCTCGCTGCCGGTGTCGAACCGTGATGGCGGAGGATCCTCTACGGACGGTGACGCGAGCTACGAGGCCGATGGGCGGGCAGAAGCCCGGGACATCCGGGCTGAGGAAGAAGACGCGAGAGTTCATGCAGCCTGACTACCTGGCCAACTTCGTTCAGAGCGTGTTCGATGCGCTGCATGAGGTTGGGACGCAGACGGAGGGAGGCACGCTGGTGGTATCAGGGGACGGGAGGTTCTTCAACAAGGAAGCCATTCAGATCATCATCAAGATTGCTGTAGCTGCTGGCGTCCAGAGGTTTTGGGTGGGCAAGGATGGCCTCCTATCAACTCCAGCGGTTTCAGCGGTCATCAGGAACAGGGCTGGAGGGTTCAAAGCTTTCGGAGCTTTCATACTGTCGGCGTCGCACAACCCGGGAGGCATAGAGGAAGACTTCGGGATCAAGTACAACTGTGAGAATGGCGGACCCTCCCCTGAGAAGATCACCGAACTTGTGTATGCCAAGACTCAGACCATCTCAGAGATCAGATCTGCCGACGCCTTCCCCAACGTCGATTTGTCCTCGGTGGGCGTACAAGAGTTCTCGTCCCCCGACGGCAAACGGCAAGTCACCATCGAGATTTTCGACCCGACGGAAGACCACGTGGCTGTGCTGCAGCAGTGCTTCGACCTAGAGGCCATCAAGAGGCTCATGGCTCGCAGCGACTTCTCCTTCTGTTACGACTCCCTCCATGGGGTTCAGGGCCCCTACGCCAGGCGCATCTTCTGCGACATTCTCGGGGCGCCCGCGTCTTGTCTGATGAACTGTGAGCCCAAGGAAGACTTCGGAGGCCCTTCATGCCCCAGCCATGGTCACGCGGACCCGAACCTTGCCAACGCTCGGGAGCTCTGTGAGAGGATGGGAGTGTCGGCTGATGGGTCGCCAGTGATGGGACAGTCATGGCAAGTCCCATGCATGGGGGCAGCAGCCGATGGAGATGCGGACAGGAACATGATCCTTGGGACTCGATTCTTCGTGACTCCATCGGACTCGCTGGCTGTGATCGTGGACAACTGTCATCTCATCCCCTACTTCAGCAGGGACAACAAGAATCTGCTGCGAGGAGCGTCGAGGAGCATGCCCACCAGCTGTGCGCTTGACCATGTCTGCAAGGCCAAGGGAATTCCTTTCTTTGAAACCCCCACGGGATGGAAGTTTTTCGGCAACTTGATGGACTCGGGCACATACGCACCCTTCATCTGCGGTGAGGAGAGCTTTGGAACAGGTTCAGACCACATCCGAGAGAAGGACGGCATGTGGGCTGTGCTTGCTTGGCTCCAGATTCTTGCAGCAAACAACGTGGACCCCAGCAAGCCTCTCGTTACCATCGAAGACATCGTGACCTCGCACTGGAGTAAGTATGGGCGCAACTACTACGCGAGGTACGACTACGAAGGAGTTGACCTCGACAGCGCGAACAAGATGATGGAGAGAATGGTGAGCATGGCAGGTTCTTGGCCTGCAGATGCGTTCGAGACCTACGAGCTACAGAAGGCCGATGTCTTCGAGTACACAGACCCGATCGACGGCTCTGTCTCTAAGAACCAGGGCATTCGCTTCCTCTTCCAGGACGGCTCTCGCATTGTCTTTCGCCTCAGTGGAACTGGCGTGGTGGGGGCCACCATCCGCATGTACCTCGAGAAGTATGAGCCTCCGGCTGGGGACCTTTCTCGGCATCCCCATGAGGTAGTGAAGCCTCTTGCTGTCCTCGCCCTCAAGTTATCCAAGTTGCAAGAGTTCACTGGACGAGACGTGCCCTCCGTCATCACCTAATCGTTTACTGGAACAACAAGACATAACATATGCTTCCATGCCTCCTGCACGCGATTGGACGAGCCTGTGCTCTGTCCTATTCGTTTTTCCGTTTGTTCTTCCCTCCCTTGCTCCTTTTCTTTCCCTTGTTCGATCCTGTTGAGCTCAAGTCCAGCTTGCTCTTAATCAGGGCCTCCAGCTCGTCCTCGTTCGCTTTGACCTGATCGTCATTCTCTGATGTCTCAGTCTCCGACAACATGGACGATCGAGTGTTCAGAACAGGCTCGACTACTCCCATCTCTTTCCGCAGAAACTCGGGGAGGAAGAAGATGGACTGATCCTCTGTCGTTGCGTCGCTTGTCGTAGCTTGGCTGACCCCATCTCTTTGCGGCATGGAGGAGAACCGTCGGTCGGGAACGATGGAGCAAGTCAGGTTGTCGATCATGAACGCGTTGATAAGCAGAAGGTGGTGATACACCCGGTTGGAGCAGGGGTAGGGGTTGTCGAAGAAGCTGTGTAAGTTGTCAGGGAGCCGCTCTCTTCTCGCCCTCGCTGGAAGAAAAATGTCAAACAGTTCTTCCAGCTTGGGAGTCGAGGAACCGCTGACAAGCTCCAGCAGCTCTGGGATCTCTCTCTGCATGTGCTCCACCCGTTGAACTAGCAGCGCTTGCTCCGACGACATGCACGACCTTCGCTCGCCCGCGTCCTGCAGCCCGCTGAAGAGACCTTTGGTGTGCCACCATGGCAGATGAGCGTAGCGAGAAGTTTCCGGCTTCACCTGGTTGGAGACAACAAAGGGAGGGAGGAGGACACAGAGGACTATGAGACTGCCCGCTATCTTGCTGTCGTAGAACATGCCCATCTAGACGGGGAAGGAGCGTCGTGTAGGAGGGGGAGGAGAAGGGGGGACGCGAGAAGGGCAAAGCGACAAACAGTGTGCGCAGAGGATAGGAGACGGGAGCAATGAGGAGAAAGTGGAGATGTTTTCGAAGGTGACAGAGGTAAGGAGGGGTATGGGGCAAGGGGTCAGAACATACCGAGGAAGAGAAAAAGAGGGAGGAAGGGGCGGAGGAGGACGGAGGGCGGGAGAGCTGAGGAGGATGACGGAGGGCGGGAGAGCGGAGGAGGATGAAGGAGGGCGGGAGAGCGGAGGAGGATGAAGGAGGGCGGGAGAGCGGAGGAGGATGAAGGAGGGCGGGAGAGCGGAGGAGGATGAAGGAGGGACGGCAGGGCAGCACTGATGGGGGTCAGCGAGGAGGGGAGGAGGAAGCGACCATCTAAGCGACCATCTGAGCGACCATCAGGGAAGCATGTCAGAGGGGGGATGAGGGAGGTCGGCACGGCCCGGGCCCTCATCAGTGAATCCGGTGACCCCCCGGCGATCAACTTCAGGTGATTTTTCAAACTTTACTAGACCTTCCACCCCCCTTCTTGACTTATTTTACACCCGTGGTATGGGCAAGTTCTACAACCCCACCCCTATCAATTGAACTGTGGTTCTCAGCGATGAGATCAACCAGTCACCCCTTCATCACCCCCAAGATGACTGTGATATTTGGGGTAGGGGTGGTTGCAAGAGAGCCCTCATCCCCACATCGACCCCACCAAATATGGTCTCCGAAACCTGCTCCGAAACTAGTTGCGGGTGTGGTGATGCTAGGGGTGGGTACTAGTGGACTAAGCCTACTGGTGACCCCGTCCTTGTCCTCAGTGATATATTAAATATCAGGGGTACAAAAAGAAATGGTGGGTACTATTTGAATGATGGGGGTAGGCGTGATTGGGTCCTCATGTTGTTAAGTTGGGCATGTCGCACATGCTTGGCCACTGAACGTGATGGAAGAGGGAGGGAGAGAGAGAGGGAGAGTGAGTGAGTGAGTGAGTGAGTGAGTGAGTGAGTGAGTGAGTGAGTGAGTGAGTGAGTGAGTGAGTGAGTGAGTGAGTGAGTGAGTGAGTGAGTGAGTGAGTGAG
>NW_005434641.1:417510-421767 GCF_000315625.1 Guillardia theta CCMP2712
CATAGTTCCGACAAGTCGAGCAGGTCTGTTGGAGACCCATGTCATAGACACATGCTTTCCCCTTGACCCGACCCACCTCCGTCCCCTAGTCGCAATCTTGCGATCCCCTGATCGTACAAATCTTGATTTCTGCTACGTTCCCGTTCCTTTCGCCTGTATTCCCTTCCTCTCCTCCCTACAACCACCACCTCCTCCTCTCCCTCCCTCCTCCTCCTCCCCCCCCTCCTCATCCTCTTCTTTTCCGTCCTCGTCCCCTTCTTTTCGAGGGAGGGAGGGAGGGAGAAGGGATTGAGGATGATGGAGATGATGTAGGCGATGATGATACCTGAGGTGATGAAGGAGATGACGAGAATAGAAAGAACGGCAACATGACACGTACAGACCAGCAAGGATACAGAAGGTCACAAGGAATCAAGAATATGTAGCTGATGTATGTGAAGTTTGGCTCTGCCTCCAATGAATGAGTACATGATGAGTTGTGATGTAGAAGACGAGTGTAGAAGAAGAGAGACGCATAAGTACGTTGAATGAGAAAAATGGAGGAAGGAGGGATGAATGCAGAAGGGGGACAGAGTAGAGGCAAGACAGTCAGCAAAGAAGAGGGGAGGGAGGGTAGCGGGGATTTGAAACAGCTGAGAGAGAAGAGTTTGACGTTTCAACAGGCGAACTCGTGAGTTTAGAGGAGTCAACGGGCAAGCTAAACATGTCCAAGAGCTGCCCCAAGTGTCAGTCTACCAACATCGAGACGGATGGTGCGCGAGGAGAGGCTGTTTGCACTAACTGCGGTCACGTGCTTGAGGAGTGCGCCATCGTCTCTGAGGTTCAGTTCAGCGAGAACGCGGGAGGACAGTCGTCGGTAGTGGGTCAGTTTGTGCCCGAGCATGGCTTGTCGGGGTTCCGAGGAGCGCCGGGCTACGGCGGCTTCTCCAAGGAGTCGCGCGAGGTGACGCTGGCCAACGGCAAGCGGATCATCCAGCACATCGCGGGCTGCCTGCGACTGGCGAGCAACCACGTAGAGGTGGCTCATCGGTTCTTCCAGCAGGCGGTGCAGAAGAACTTCATCCAGGGGAGGCGAACCAACAGCGTGGTGGCCGCGTGCCTCTACATCGTCTGCCGGCGACTCAAGACGTCGCACATGCTCATCGACTTCGCTGAGGTCCTTCAGATCGACGTGTACGACCTCGGCAACGTCTTCCTCAAGTTCTGCAAGGAGCTTCACATCAAGCTGGACCCTATCGACCCCTCCCTCTACATCCGCCGCTTCGCCTCCATGCTCGAGTTCGAGGAGAAGACCCACCAGGTCGCGCACACGGCGCTTCGGATCGTGGCGAGGATGAACCGGGAGTGGATGATCACTGGGAGGAGGCCCGCGGGGATCTGCGGGGCCGGGCTGATCATCGCGGCGAAGATGCACGGGTTCAACAGGACGGAGACTCAGATCGCTCAGGTCGTGCGGATCTGCGACGGGACCCTCAAGAAGCGACTGAGCGAGTTCGACGAGACTGGCGCGTCCGACCTGACGGTCAGTGAGTTCAACTCGCTGTTCAAGGCCGGCAGTGCCACCGACTTCGTGGACGACGAGAAGTACAAGGAGGAGGAAAGCAAGTGGTGGTGGGATAGCAAATGCGCGCCTCCCTCCATGAAGAACCAAACCAAGAAGAAGAAAATCTCCTCCTCTCCCTCCTCCCGCTCGCAGTCTGTGTCGGAGTTCTCCATGGAAGGGCTACAGGACCAGGTGAAGCAACTTCATATTCCAGTTGCCTTCCGCTTGTGACGCCTTCATTGATCCCCCCTCCCCTCTCTCCTCCCCTCTCCTTCCCTTCTACCCTCTTCCTGTCTCTAATGTCGACCCCCCCCTCCCCCCTCGCCTGTTCCCCTCATCTTCGTGCTGATTGTGCTTCAGGCGGAACGCGCTCTCGCAGAGTCTGCGGAGCTGCAGGAGCTGGACAGAGAACCAGCCAGCGCACTGACCTGCGACTTCATGACAGCGAGAGGAGGGAGCGAGACGCCGCAGCAGAAGGCGGGAGGAGCAGGAGGGGACGGCAGAGTGACTGGGGCTTCTCCTCCTGTTCGACTTTCTCCGGCTGAGAGCCCGCGAAGGGAGGGAGAGGAAGGGAGGCAGGCGATACCGAGCGTCAGGGTGGACGAGGAGCAGGAGGACGAATCTGAGAATCTGAGTGAAGTTGACGACGATGAAATCAGTAACATTGGAGGAGGAGGATGGGACAGGGGTGCGGTGGAAGAGGAAGTCGAAGGGGAGGGGGACGATGGAGGGGATAGTGGGAGGAGAGGAGCTGACTTCTTGATTCAGATGCTTGCCTGAGGACGCCGGAGGAAGTTGCGCACAGGACGATCGTGTGGGATGAGATGAACCGAGAATATCTCGAGCAGCAGGCGGAGAGGCAGAAGCTAGCAGAGGTCCCTGCTTGTCCTTCTTCCTTGTCCTTGTCCTTGTCCTGGACAGGGTCTATTGCCTCCTCCTCCTCATCATCCTCCTCCTCCCCTTTTCCTCGTCCTCTTTCCCTTATTTGCAACTGTAAGTGACTGGTTGACAGATCCGAGGGATTCCGACTGGGTCGCAGAGGAGAAAAAGAAAAGCAGAGGAAGAGTTTGTTGGCTCGACAGCTGCTGAGGTGAGCAGAAGAGAGGGAGGGAGGGAGGGAGGGAGGGAGAGGAGGGGAGGGGAGGGGAGGGGAGGGGAGGAGGAGGGGAGGGAGGGGAAGAGAGCGAGGAGGGAGGATGAGTGACAAGATCAGGAGATGGTGACATCAAGGTGTTGACAGGCTACGGCGAAGATGCTCAAGAACAAGAACTTGTCGGACAAGGTTGCGTCCAGAGGCGGAGGGAGAAAGGGAGGGGGGTAGGGAGGAGGAAGGGAGGGGGTAGAGGGGAGGGAGGAGGGGTGGGTTGTGACGGGTGTCCTTGACTTGGTGTGTAGGTGAACTACGCAGCTCTCGAGGAGCTGTTGGGTCCGATGAATCAAACGGTATGAGGAGGCGGGGGAGGAGCAGCGAGGAGTGTACGAGTATGTGTAGATGCAAGTGAAGCGAAACAAGAAATTCGCGACCGGAGGAGGAAGGGGTGGGGAGAGACGCAGAGGCCAGGCATGTCATCGAAGCTTCATATGAGAGGGGAGTAAGGATCACAACCGTATAGCAGCATGCTCTCGCGCGGGATGTCCAGCTGGAGCAGACGCTGATCCTCCAGCTCCTTCAGTGATACTTGTAGTTCTTCTCGTGGCCTGGGGATCAACACGTCCGTCAGTACCACTGCTGCTGCTGCTGCTCTGCTGCTGCTGCTCTTCGCCGATCACTCAGCCCAAACTATCTCGGGGCCACCCTTGTTCTTCTTGAGGTGCTCTAAGTAGATGCGATCGCAGTCAGCAGCGACTTGTAGCACATAAGCCACACTGCTCGCTCATCCAACCGAATCAACAAGACAGGGGAGGAGGCAAGAACAACAACCAGAGACAGCAAGGGGCAGCATGTGAGCAGCAGGAGAAGTAACTATTCGTTGATCACATCACAAACAGCAGTGGTTAGCTCGTTAGCGGTGGGAAGTTCTTACGCAAGTGAGCGAAGTAGTCGTTAAGGTAGCCAATGCCCCAGACGAAGAGACCGGCGTGAAGGAGAGGCTCCCATCGGTCGCCCTGCATGACACAAGTTATGGGAGCAAGAAGGATGATCAAGTCATGGGAGCTCGAAGCTGTAAGCTCACCTTGTTGTACTTCTCATGATACTGCTGCATCCATGACTGACAAGCTCGAGTTAGCAGAGCAGCGAAACTGCTCACGTGAAGAGATGAGGGAGGTGGAGATGATGAGGGCGAGAAAAGCTTGGATGTGTGAGGGGCTGATTACGAATAGCCTCGCAGGGAACCACAGCTGCATTAGCAAGCAACCATGTTTGTGCGGGTTGATTGGTGGGTTGAGTGAGGGGCTTACAACAGACACTCATACTAGCAGAGCAGATTGATAGGACCATGCGGGCGACAAGGGAAGGGATAAAGGATGGGAAAGGAAGAGAGAGCGATGTCAAGGAAACAAAAGTTGAGGAGGCTGCAATTAACGACAAGACTAGCAAAGGAGAGACAAGGCAGCAAGACGTGAGATGAAAGTCAAGAACTTTGTGGATGGTTTCAAGGAGAGGGGGGAAAAGAAAAAGCTATGAGGAGACTTGGAGGGAGGAGGACGACACTGGTGTTGCACGGGGCAAACAAGACGATCAGGAGTGAACAGTGCGGGGAGGGAGGAGGAGG
>NW_005434641.1:422160-423653 GCF_000315625.1 Guillardia theta CCMP2712
GAGGGAGAGGAGGAGGGAGAGGAGGAGGGAGAGGAGGAGGGAGAGGAGGAGGGAGAGGAGGAGGGAGAGGTAGGAGGATGGAGCTTGTTTGTTTGAGCGAGTGTTAAACGTTGTTCGAATCTCCTCTTAGTCGTGAATTTCCGGCCCTGAACCTGATACCCTGCTGCTTCAGATGTTCGCCGACATCAGGACATTCTCTTCCCTATTCTCTTCCCTTGAGGTGAGACGACGCGACTGCATGCCGGCCTGACTCTCTGCTAGAGCTGCGTCCTCCTGGTGCCCAACAAGAGCTACAACCAGGACTCTGGTACCACCTACGAGTATTTCAACAGCTGCCCCATTAAGCCCGCGTAAGAGAATGAGAGAGCTTCGGGGGTCAGGCTCATGTTTGTATCCAGGTCTTGTCCTGCCAACGAGTACGCTCAGTCTAGCGACAACATGTGCACCATGATAGGAGGAAGCAGCGTCCAATCTTCGTGAGCTGCTCATCCTGCTGCCCATCCTGCTGCTCATTTTCATCCCTCGGCTCCTCCTCGTGCTCTATGAGCTGCATCGCTGACTCGCTTCTTCGGCATTGCCCTGATTCAACTGTCACAGTAGCCTAATAAATCATTAGAGGATCACCAGCACTGTCACAACCCGGATGGTTGAACTTTGAACGCTGGGTCACTGGCCGAAGTCCCGGCGAGTCCCCGGGCGCCGGGACTGAGTCCGATCGACCGACCGTGCCGGAGCCCCGGCGGCCCGAGTTTCAAGTGCCACGGATATTGATGTGATCGGCACGCGGCCGGGCGGCGGCGTTCAGACCGTCGCCGCCGACCCCTCAGGCTCCGACCAACTTCATTGAATCATGGGCCCGCCCCATCCGATCAGCCCGGTGGCGGCGGCCTCCTACGGCCGGTGCCACCGACCGTCGACACTGGCGGAGCGTGACTCAACTTGCAACCGTTTCAGTCACGCTCAAGTTGAAATGCAACTAAGTTGAGCGGCTCAGTCGGCAGTAGCCAGGCAGGCTGAGTTACGCCGTGATCGGACTGCCAGATCACCAGGCTCAGTGACGGATCGGATCCGGACAGCCCGGCCCATACCAAACATAGTACTTGATGCCCGGCTCGGCCCCGGACCCGGGCCGCGATGATCCGACCGTGACATACGGCCCTAGTACCGGGCGAAAATATTCTGGAGTGTAGGGGATGGCCCGCCGCGGTGTTTGTGACATCATGCAGCCTCCTCTGATCCTTGCCGACCACTCAGAGGCTCCCGCCCCCTGCTGCTACTGGCAACGAAACCTTCTGACCCTCCTCCTCCTCCTCCACCACCACCACCTCCTCCTCCTGCTTCTTGAGCCTCCTGCTCCTCCTACTGCTGGTCCTGAACGTTGATGCTCCTCCTGCTCCTGCTCGTGGGGGCTCCTGCTCCTGCTGGGGACTGATGGGTCCTGGTCCTGCTCATTGGAGGGGGGCTCAATACCCTCCTGTTTGCTCCTTCCTGCC
>NW_005434641.1:423753-497022 GCF_000315625.1 Guillardia theta CCMP2712
GATCGCTCTTGTCCGCCCTGCTCCTGCTCCTCCTGCTCCTGCTCCTGCTCCTGCTCCTGCTCCTGCTCCTGCTCATCCTGCCCCTCAAGACCCTCCTGCTGCTCCTGCTGCTCCTGCTGCTCCTCCTACTGCTGCTCCTGCTCCTGCTCCTGCTCCTCCTGACCCTTCTGACCCTCCTCTTCTTGACCCTGCTCCTGAACCTCTTGATCCTCCTGCTCCTTCACTGCTGCTCCTCCTACTGCTGCTCCTGCTTTTACTCCTGATCGTGGTGCTGCTCCTCGTCCGTCGCAATTCTCATGACGATCTCTCTCTTCCCTTGTAATGACTTGGGGAGATAGAAGCAGGATACTTGCAAAGAAAAATACCGGATTGATTGATTGATTGATTGATTGATTGATTGATTGATTGATTGATTGATTGATTGATTGATTGATTGATTGATTGATTGATTGATTGATTGATTGATTGATTGATTGATTGATTGATTGATTGATTGATTGATTGATTGATTGATTGATTGATTGATTGATTGATTGATTGATTGATTGATTGATTGATTGATTGATTGATTGATTGATTGATTGATTGATTGATTGATTGATTGATTGATTGATTGATCGATGGATGGATGGATGGAATTTCGAAGGGGTCCACATTTCTCGTATGACAAGAGTGTTGCTTGCAGCTTTAGCGATGATGATCAAACTCGCTGCTCTCTTCCTCCTCCTCAATTCGGCATGTGGATTTCTGCCGTCGTCGCACATTCGCTTCAGCACGATGACACAAAGGAGAATGACTTCCGCCTGCTCTCATAAGAGCATGAAGATGGTACTCTTGCCTACCAGCGACCAGGTACGCGTCTACTTCTCCTCGTCTCTACCTCTTCCTCCTCTTAGCCCTCCCTGCCCTCCTATCCTCCGCCATCTCTTCATCGCCTCCTCCTACTGATTCGTTTTCCCGTCCACGTTTTTCTTGTCCACTTCCTCTCTCCCTCATCGCAGGCGCTTCTTCTCGCCGCGGACGCTGAGCCAGCTGTCACCCCGGTCACAGCAGGAGAGACACCCAACCTCCTGATGCAGGTGTCCTCCTCTCCTCTCTCTCCCTTGCCTCCTCGGCTCTCTTCTGTTCTGCTCCTCTTGCCTGATGTTTCGCTCTCTTTCGCTCCTTCAGATCACTGGCACAGAGAACGTTCTTGTTTCCGTCCTCGCCATCTTCGCTCTCGTCATGGGCATTGCTGTCACCGGAGGCGTCGGGTATCTCACCTACCTCAACTGGAAGGTGCAGACATGATTCAATCTCATCGTCATCCGCTCTTATTGCCTTCCTCTCTGTCTCTGTCTCTGTCTCTCTCACGCTCTCTTCCGTCCTCCAGGACGAACAGTACATCAAGAGAGTCACGGACCCGAGCAGCCCAGAGTATCGTGAGCTACAAATGAGAGCCAGAGCGCTGGAGAGGAGCGAGGTGATATCCGCGTCTTCTGCCTTCGCATTCCCCATGACCCACTCCTCCTCTCTCCCCCTTCTCCATCCCCAGCTGCCCTTGTCTGTCCTTTCTGACTTATCTTGTGGTCTCAGTCAGGGAAGAAGAAGAGCGTTCTTGACGCTATCGAGGAGATGGAGAAACCTGCCAGACCCACCATGAACATTCCCTCCGAGCCAGGTGACCTTGACTTTGGCTTCCCTCTGCTTCTATTGCCTTTGTCTCTATCCCGTGCTTGTACTTCTCACACATGGGAAGGGAATCGAGACGCTCGACGTGCTCGAGCCAAGCGAGAGCGTCAGGAGCAGAAGAAGTCGACGGGCAAGAAGCAGGTGAGGAGAAGAAGGACGGGAAAGAAGAGTGACGTCATGCAGTTGGAAGGGTTGGATGCGACCAGCGAGGAGGGCAACAAGTCATTCTTCAATAATTTCTTCAAGTGAAGTGAAGGCTCAAAGCAATAGCACGTATCAAATATGAAAGTTTATTTGTGTTCACACTCGTAGAAGAAGAAGCGTCAAACTCCTTACAAAGTGGCGCCGTTAGCATCCTGGTTCTGGTCGAGGAAGAGGAGTTCCTTGTAGGTGGCGATCGGCCACAAGTGAGCAGGGCAGATCTCCTCGGCAGCATCGCAGGCCTTGCGAGCCTCGTCCATGATCTCGAGACGGAGGGTGCGAGCGAGCTGAGCCTTCTTAGCGATATCCTCCTCATGGTGGACCGCGTCGAGTCCCTTGCGAACAGCCTGGTGAGCAGCCTCAAGGCTCTTGCAGTCCAACGCTGCCTCCTTCATGGCAGGGATGATCTGCTGCCTCAACATGTCAAGGAGGGAGAGGGCCTCCATCTCCACCATCCCGGTATAGTGCACGTAGTTCACATCTCTGCGGGCAGCTAGCTCTTCCTTGCTCATGATGCCAAGTCCGCCGAACAACTTGACGTTCTTCTCGTCAGTAAGCTTGCCCATGGCCTCAACGCCGTTGTCAATTCTCCAGATCTATCAAATCTCGGTCAGGTTCATCCATGCGCACACAAAGAAACTTACTCCACGCTTGTTTGCCTCGTCCTTCCATGTGGGATCATAACCATTCCCATTGAAGATAACACGCCAGTGCTGGTCGAGAGCCTGCTTAGCAACATCGACAGGCTTCTGACCGGCCTCAATCTTGTCGGAGAACTCTCTGAGAGCATCCGCAGTGATGGCGCAGAGAACAGTGTTGACCAACGAGACGTTCTGAGCAGATCCAACAGCACGGAACTCAAATCGATGACCACCGTAGGGGAATGGCGAGGTTCTGTTGCGATCCTCAGCAGGGACCTGAGTCATGGATCATCAGCACCACAGCAGGTCCGACCAATGTAAGGCATCTCACCTCGAAGTCAGGAACAATGTCGACACCAGACTTGAGCATCTTCTTTGGCGGGGCGTAGTTGTCCGCAGTTCCCTTGCGGAAGTCGTCCAAGAACTTGGTGAGCGAGTCTCCAAGGTAGGTGGAGATGATGGCAGGTGGCGCCTCGCAAGCACCAAGACGGAAGTCGTTGCCTGGAGAGGCGATCGCACTTCGCATCAAGTCACCGTGCTTGTCAACCGCAGAGACGAGCGCGGCCATGAGCACGGGGAAAATCTCTTTCTTTCCGCTAGCCTTGGTGATCTGAGCCGCGTTGAGCAAGTTGATTCCTTCCTTGGTTCCCAAGGACCAGTTGTTATGCTTGCCAGAGCCATTGATTCCAGCAAATGGCTTCTCCTGGAAGAGGCACGCCAAGCCGAAACGAGCAGCAACTTCATCACAGATTTGCATAGCCATCAAGTTCTGATCAATCTGTGAAGTGCAGTGTCCGAAGTATGGAGCCATCTCGTACTGATTTGGTGCGACCTCACGATGGCGGGTCTTCAATGGGATGCCGAGGAGGAAGGCCTGATCATTGATTTAGTAACAGACGCTTACCACAAATGTAAAGTATTCACCTCTTCCTGCATGGCCTTGATGCACTCAAGCGCATGCTGGTTCAAAGGAGCAAAGTAGTGATCGCACATCTCCTGACCCCTGGGCTGATACAAACACTCAGCTCACATGACGCGACAGAGGAAACACTTACAGCCATTCTTCCGATAACAGTTCTGCCAGTCATCTGCAGATCCAAGCGACGAGCATACGCATCGCGAGGGACCAAGAAGAACTCCTGCTCAAGACCGATGTTGCTCTGGACACCCGACACGTCGTATCCGAGGTTCTTGAGGAAGCGAACTCCTTCCTTGTTCAAGGCCTGCTCAGCCCTGAGAAGAGGGGTCTTCTCATCGAGAGCATGTCCAGTCCACGAGATGAAGATGCTGTAGCAAGCTTAGCTTCACCCAATGAGTGCAAGCATTCATTTACCATGGAATGTGGACAGTATCTCCCCTGATGAAGATGGGAGAGGAAGGATCAATGACTTAAAACTCCAGTCAGATCATGCAATTCCAAACATCTTTTCTCACTCGTGTATCCTCCAGCCGTGTGCGTAGCACGAAGTCCTCCGTTGGGGTAGGAGGAGCCATCAGTCTCACCCTTTATCATGGTCTCTCCATCGAACTTGTAGTTGGGCTTGCCGTCCTTGCCAAAGGTGAAGAAGTAGTTGTGAACCTGGCCGGTCATGCCATGCCTAACACCGTTGCTGATTTGAACATATTAGATCGATAGAAAGTTGTGACAAACATCAAGACGTACGCTCCAAGGGGCTGGAACCAGTGCGTGTAAACGTTGGCTTCGTTGTCACGGCCCCACTCCATGACGGCAGCAGCAACTAAAGGAATGGAATCAACTTGTTGAAGACCTTCCATACGGAACAAGACACACCTTTGTCAGCCTTGGTCTCAACCCATTTGGGATCAGCCAGAAGAGCGGCAGACTCTCCTTGCTTCTTCAAGTACTACGCAAAGCAAGTTACTTTGAGGATCCAACAAAAATATGACATGTATTCATTTTTTTCAGTCAGAAAACAGCAAGAATTTATCACAAACACATTTTTTCTTTGCA
Organism: Guillardia theta CCMP2712; assembly: GCF_000315625.1. NCBI lineage: Eukaryota > Cryptophyceae > Pyrenomonadales > Geminigeraceae > Guillardia > Guillardia theta. Next base: position 428,239 of record NW_005434641.1, read on the forward strand.
ATCATATTTTCATATGTGTGTTCGCACACTGCACACAGCCGCCAACCCCAACTCGAGACACCATCGCCACACTATCGGATACGACCCACGGGTTCCGCATCCCTGACACGACTGAACCGCCTGCTCACCTTGTCAGCCACGGCTCCGGTGAAGGTCTTGGAGCCGAACTGAGCATCCCATCCAGTGCTCATGTTTCTGGCGCTCATGTGCTGGACGCGGGATGCTGCGCGCAACGCAAGCGCCATGGCAGATCGGCTGACACGTGGAATCGCCATGATGCCTTCTTCCACACTCGCCGCGGCAGAGCTAATATACCCCTTCTTTCCCCACCCTCTCCATGACTACATACGCCACATACCCCTATCACCCCCCTTAATCCCTGTCTTACCACCCACTCAGATACACAAGAAAAGATGGTAACCCCCTCCCTTGTCACCCCCACCCCCCAATGATTTATTTTCTCTTTGCTGCTCACCACCCTACCCTCCCTTTGTCCCCTTTACTACCCCAGTGAACAGCAACCGTCCCCCGAAGCTGTACCCGAAACGCCCACCCCCATGTCCATGGTACTCGATGCCTCGGTACAAAACATACCCCCACTACCCCCCGTTTGTGCTGCCCTGCTTTACTGGGTCTATACACCAACCCCAAAGAAACGTTACCACCCCTCCTAGTACCCCCACCCATATCTTCAATTCCAGCAAAGAATGGTTGTGACTAGGACCCCACCCTGATCACCCAGTACCCCCCCGTTGACTTAATTTCACCCTCCGTTCCGTTTGAAAGGTGACACCTGCTACCAGTCCTGACATTCCTCAGGTTAACCCCCACCCCCCCCTTCGCTATTGTACCCCACGTCTGGGAAACTCCAATGAAGCTTCTTGCACAGGTGGTCGATCGACCAGGCATACGATTTACCCCTACCCCCTTAATTCCAGTTCTTACAATGGGTGTAAAGAGCCTTTTATATTACTCTCGCCTTGTCGTTCGCTTTCAAATGGTTGTCCCGTAGGACCTCATACAGTCTTTTATTATTAGTAGTTTCATGACAAGGGTACAACTAACTGAAACCCAAGGGGTAGGTGGTATCATAATGTTGAAAGCTGAAGGGGTGGTAATTCAAGGAGAACTTCACATTGGTGGGTGGGGGTGGTCCCTGTCATCGGGAAGGGGAAAGTTGTGTAGATGGCCGCCCAAGCCGAAGGGGTACAATTTGTGTTGAAGGGGTACGGAGAGGGTAAGTGAGGTGGGGTAGGTCTGCTTGGGGTTACGTGTGGTACGTGAGGTGGTCATCAAGGGCAACGTGTAGGTGGGGTACACATGGGGAGGGGTTCAAGGATGGAGGGACGCATTGGTACGTATTTCAGATCGTAGAGGAATAGAGAAGATTTCGACCTTGAGTACGATCAGTGAGGGGGGAGGACTAGATACCCCACCCCGTGACTTATGTCGGCAACTTTGGAAGAATATGGGGTAGTCTTTCTTACGATTGGGGCAAGGGGGGGTTGGGGGTGGTCAAGAAAGAGTCGGGGGTTCCATCGGACATTGGCTCTTGGACCCCCATTTTCACAGGAGAACGTGGGGGACCTGGTGTTTGAGTAAATACCTGGTAGGCAGCCTTTCACCATCGGGTTACTTGGCTCCGGGGCCCGGGACTGAGGGGTGATGAGGTTTCTAAAGGCAGCAGACTTGTGGGCATGAGAATCTAGAGGAGGAGAGGAGGAGAAGAGAGAAGAGAAGAAGATACGAGAGAAGAGGATTGGAGAATAGGCCTGATTTCTGCTCTCTTTGCTGAGACATTCCTGCTGAGACGGGGGGGGGTTGCATGAAGTCACATACTGGCAGGCATGGTATGAAGTCTCGTTGGTACGTCGTTGGTGCACACTAGTCAAGGACATAGCGATCCGGAAGGATGTCATACAGTGACCAGATTTGCAACAATTTGCAACAAGTAAGAGTCTTCAAGGACTCAAATGGTTCAGCTGTTACTTCCATCGACTTCTCAAAAGATGGGAGATTTCTTGTTTCAGGGAGCAACGATTCCGGTCTGAGGTTGTACGATGCCGTTGAAACTGGTAGCCTGATGAAAACTCTGTATGCCAAGAAACTTGGAATCGCACATGTTCGGTTCACACATGCAAACTCTGCGGTGCTCTGCGCATCCAGCAACAGAATGGACCATTCGATTCGGTATTGGTCCATGCACGACAATCGCTACCTGCGGCACTACAAGGGGCATCGGCAGCCCGTGATAGGGCTTCATGTATCGCCTGCTGGGGATACGTTCTTATCAGCTTCAGCAGATTCTACAGTTCGTCTTTGGGACATTCGATCGGATGCATGCACGGGGATGCTCCGGCTTCCTGTGATGTCCGCAAGGCCCAACGTTGCGTTCGATGACAAGGGGCTTGTGTTTGCTGTGACGATGAATTCTATGATCAACCTCTACTCCACCACAGAATACGACAAGGGTCCCTTCAGCACCTTCAGCACTGATTTGAAGTGCGCCTTCAGCGCCCGTTCAATGAAGTTCAGCTCCGACGGCAAGTACCTCCTACTGGCCGGAGGGAGCGATACGATCGCTGTCGTGGATTCGTTTACAGTGAGTGAGAGAAAGCGTCATCAGATTCGTTGACGCGTCTGGCGCAGGGTAATCATGTCGAGTTTCATCCTTCGGAGCCCTTCGTGGAGATAACCGACGCCTGCATGACACCGGTCGCTCCCTGCGACTCGAGGTTTTGGCGCTGAAACTTTCATGGTCAGGACTGTCGATACATTGTTGCCGGCACCAGCGAGAATAGCAGGCAGTGACTCGCTGCTCCCAGCCTTCCTCGATTGACCTCACTTTCATTGACAGAGAAAATGTAGCGGAGGGCGGCCTGCGGATATGGAAGTTTGTCTTCGATCCGTACGCTTCCTGTCTCCTTAGCTGGAATTGTGACGTCTTTTCCTCGCAGAGATAATCAGAAGGTGCTATCCAACGAGGTCAGTATACAGCCAGACGCGTGTTCCATCTATCAACGTCTCCCCTTCGTGCCTGTGCTCCTACATGCGTTCAGTCATGTGGAGCAGATGCCTTCACGTCTTCTGAACTCTGCGAGCAGGTCATGGTCTGCAAAGACATCCATCAAGGACCTGTCAACTGCGTCGAATGCAGTCCGACTCACCTGCTGATCGCAACCGCCTGCAGTGAGTCTGTCGGGTGCTGCCCTCGTCAATCTCACGCCTTCGCAGAGAACCTCAACTACTGGATGCCTGCAGGTCAGCAGCTCAGAGCTAATTGATTGGTTCTGCTCCTCACAACGGCAAGGGAGCCTCGAAGGGCTTCAGAGCCACCCGGCAAATTAGAATCAGATCAGAAGAACCTCAAGCGGTACCGTCCGCCCGGAGTAACAGCAGCATGGCGATAGGAGAAGTTTAGGCGGTTAATGGTTCAGGTCTCCACCATTCAGTCATAGCTAGGATCAGCCTGGGGCCAGTTCAACTTTTTGATTGCTTTGCTGGCCTGGCCTGAGCGGCAGAATCATGCCATGTGACACTGCCGGCGAGACCGACGAAGCTCAGCTGTGACGGTGGCTAATGGTTTGGCCACCAGCCTGTGACGGTTCCTCTGAGTCTGGCGATGCTATGATTTTACTCTTCACTACACTGGAATTCGTTTTTAATCCAACCTGGCCTGCGGCCGCCTGTTCAACGGTTCACGGTTTGATCCTTGCCCCCCCCCCCCCCGGGCCCGCCGGGCCCCGACCGCCCGGGATCCTGGCACTGTCCGGCCGGGCCCCCTGAGGCTCACATTGGGCCGCCGCTTTCCGAAGGCTTTTAAGGCTTGGAAGTTCCCCCACTGGGCCAAGTTCCGAAGTTCCGAGCCTCTTCCAAGCCTCCCGGCTCCGGAGGGCCCGTGGCACGGCACGGACGCCAATCATCAGTGCTAACCGTTTAATGAAACTTGCGGCAATTTGAAAGCTCCCTCAATGGGCGGCCGGCCTCACGCCGGCAGCGGCGGCCACCCGGCGGCAACTCAGTGACTTGCCATGCCACTGGCAGTCCGACAGTACGGTACTGCGGTGAACTTGGAAGGCTCAGACTCGGCTCAGCGGCCCGGGCGCCCCGCCGGGGCCCGGCGCCGCGGGCCCGGCCCGTACGCCGGTCCGATCAGGCTGAGTCGCCCTCCCCCACAGCTCCCCAGGAGCCGCAACTTGAAAATGCAACAGGGCAGGTACGGAAGAGGAGGAGAGGGGAGGGAGAGGGGAGGGAGACAAGAGGGAAAGGAAGAGAAGGAGGGAAATGTTACGAGAAAAGTTGAGGGAAGGAAGTTTGAAAGAATGCAGAATGGGCGACTGTAACACAAGGAAGAAGGAAGGACGTTCGGAGAGCAATAAGATGCATCCAGAGGTCGTAGAAACACATGGAGGCACACTGAAACTTGACGGACCGAGGACGATCTTCTAACGCCTTTCTTTGGTGCTGCAGCAAAGTTCTCGGGCTCATGCGCAGCGGTGAGAGGAGGGAGCTGTCGCTCAAACCCTGTCAAGGAGTCCCACTGATCTTGCTGCCGTCAGGGTCAACGATGATGAGCAAGAACGAGACCTCTCAGGAAGTCTCCTACCATGACTCGGGGTTTCACGTGAGTTGCTCGGGAGCAGACGAGCTGTGGCTCGAGGCCTCTGACGGTGACTGGCAGCTGGGGCAAGTGCTGACCCTCGATGTTTGCAAAGTGGATCATGCTGCAGAGACTTGCTACGACAACCCCCTCCAGAACGTCGAGTTCATGTCGGACAGCGACGTTGTTTCTCCTCTTCCTCCTCCCCTTCCGCTCACATTGTTGGTCAGATCATCCTCGAGAAGGTTGTCTTGAAGCCGGACCAGGAGGGAGGAGATTGCTTCGCCTTTGTGCGAGCAGGTCCTCCTGCTCCTGCTCCTGCTCCTGCTCCTGCTCCTGCTCCTGCTCCTGCTCCTGCTCCTGCTCCTGCTCCTTACTCCGCGGACCCTCACAGTCCTTGCAGGGCCGCGAGCTAAGATCGCCTTCTTGGGTTCCGAGACGAGGATCGGCATAGTGACCTGCGGTGGACTTTGTCCTGGTCTTGTGAGAAGCGGAGGAGGAGGGTAGAGGAGCGGGAGGGAGAGGAGGGAGAGGAGGGAGAGGAGGGAGAGGAGGGAGAGGAGTTGGAGGGAGAGGAGTTGGAGGGAGAGGAGTTGGAGAGTGGAGAGTGACGGGGCGGGCAGAACACCGTCATCCAAGAGATCGTCATGACGGCTAGCAGGCAGTACGGGGTGAAGGAGGGGAACGTGCTGGGGATACGAGGAGGGTTCAAAGGGTTTCTCGATCCCTCGTTGCAGGTAGCAGGACGCGCTCTGACCGCTGCCCTGCTGAAGCCTCTTCCCAGCCTCCTGTGGTCTTGACGCCCTCCTCCGTACGAGATATTCACAACCTGGGAGGGACCATCCTTGGATCGAACAGGTTGCAGAGGATGAAGAGGAAAAGGAGGAGGACGGGGAGGGAGAAGGGGACGGGGAGGGAGAGGAGGGTGAGGAGGAGGGTGAGAAGGGTGAGGAGGGTGAGGAAGAGGGTGAGGAGGGTGAGGAGGATCTGACGAGATTCTGCAGGGGAGGATTCGATTGCGAAAAGATCGTGGATGCGATAGAAAGGTGTCTCAACTGACTTGCGGGGAGGGAGCCTGAGGCAGGGGAGCAGGATCAAGTTGGACCAGCTGTATGTGATCGGGGGGGACGGGACTCACGCGGCCGCGTTGAAGCTCTTGGAGGAGGCGAGAGAGAGGAAACTCAAGGTAAGAGACGCTGGGGGTTTTGAAGCTCAAACGTTATACTGTCGAGCTGTTGTTGAACGCCCTTCCCTTGCACCATATTTCCCTTTTCCCCCTTAGCCCTCTCGCATACTCTTCCCTCTCCTCTTTCTCTTCCATTTAGTCCTCTCGTCACTCCTCCCCTCTTCTCCTCTCCCCTTCGTCCCCTCGTCCTCCCTCGTCTCACTCCCTCCAGGTTTCCATCATTGGCATCCCCAAGACTATCGACAACGACATCTGCGTCATCGATCGCTCCTTCGGCTTTGACACTGCGGTTCCCCTCCCCTGCTGCCCCCCTTCCTTCCTCCCCTCCTTGACACCAGCTGCAGGTCCAGGAGGCCATCAATGCCATCAAAAGCGCAAAGACAGAAGCGCTCTCGACATCCAACGGTGAGAGGAGGAGGAGGAGGAGGAGGGGGAAGCATTGAATCTGCTAGCTCATTCAAGCACTCCACCTCTACTCGCTCTCTCTTGCACCTCAATCCCTCTATCTCAATCCTTCCTTAATCATCTGCTGCTCTCCTGCTCATCACAATCTTATCCTCATGGTAGGTGTTGGGATCGTGAAGCTCATGGGCAGGAGCTCCGGTTACCTCACGGCTCACGCCACGTTTGGCTCACGAGACGTCGACGTCTGTCTCATCCCCGAGATTGACTTCGACCTCGAGGTCTGCTGCTGCTGCTGCTCCTCCTCCTCCTCCTGCTGCTGGTGCTGGTGCTGGTGCTGGTGCTGGTGCTGGTGCTGGTGCTGGTGCTGGTGCTGGTGCTGCTGCCGCTGCTGCTGCTGCTGCTACTGCCACCACCGCCGCCTCGTCTGTGTACCTCGTACCTCGTTCCTACTTCCGTATGCCCACTCGTCCTTCATCTCCTTTTCCTCCCTCCTCCATACACTATCTTGCTCAGCTGGTGTTCAGGGACCCCACGGCCTCTGGTCGCACATCCGCAAGCTGTTGAAGGCTCAGGTAAGCAGGAGGGGGAAAGAGAAAGAATGACGATGAAAGGGGAAGGGAAGGGAAGGGGAAGCAAAGGCATGAGAAGGATGGGGTGGGAGGAAAGTGGGGGAAAGAGAGAAGATGAAGGGGAAGGGGGAAGGTGGGAGGTGAAAGGGAGGAGACAGGGAGGGAGGGGGAGGATGGGTGATTGAGGGGACGGAGACGATTCTGATTCCGCGGGTGCAGGGCCATGCAGTGATTGCGATTGCGGAAGGAACTCAAATTCGATGTGAGTCAGCCGAGCCTTTGCTCTCAAATTTCAATCCTCCTGCTGCTCCTGCTGCTCCTGCTGCTCCTGCTGCTCCTCCTGCTCCTCCTGCTCCTGCTGCTCCTCCTGCTGCTCCTCTTGCCCCTGTCTCTTTCCTACTCCTCCTGCCCGTCCAGCTGCTCCCTCCCTTCCTCTTCCTTCCTTCTTCCCTTGGTTGGTTTTCTTGCTATCCATTGAGATTGACCGAGCAGCCTCCTCCTCCTCCAGCAAGGAAGTCAAAAGTCAGTCAGATGAGTCGGTAGGGATGCAAGGGACCAAGTCAATCAGTGAAGGTTTGTTATCCCATCTCCCCCCCTCCCCTCCACCCCTCCTCCTGCTTGCGCCCCCCCCCCCCCGCCCACCCTCTCCCCCGCTCCCACCGCATCGGCGCTCCTCCCCTCTTCGTCACTTCCTCCCTCTGTTTCTGTTCCTCCTCCTTCTCCTCCTTGACCCCCTGCCTCACGTTTGTGTGCAAAGATGTCGGCAAGTGGTTCCGTGAAGCAGTGAAAGAAGCCATGAAGGTTTGCTGCTGCTGCTGCTGCTGCTGCTGCTGCTGCTTTTTACCCTGACCCCTCAGTGACTCATCGCTTGTTGCAGCATCCTGATCGTGAGAGTGGAGGAGACAACGAGAGCATCGAGATCTCCGTCAAGTACATCGGTGATTCGTCTATCTCCTTCCTGTTTCCTCCTTCCTTGCTATTGTTTCTCCTCCTCCCCCCTTCCTCCCTCCCTCCACCTCCTCCATCTTCACCCTCTGACTCTCTGAGTAGACCCTTCCTACATGGTTCGAAGTGTCCCTGCTAACGTCAGCGACTCCATCTACTGCTCTCTGCTCGGCTCTCAAGTCTCTGACTCCCTCCCTCCTCTTCCTCTCTGCTTCTCAACATCCCCTTGCTTCCGTCCCTCCCTCCTCTGCTCCTTCCTCCCCCCCCCCCCCCTTGCCGCTCCCCTCTCCTCCTTCTCTCTTGTATCCTCACTGGACCCGCAGGGTGTTCACGGAGCCTTCGCGGGTTTCACCGGCTTCACCGTAGGGCTCGTCAACAGCAGGACTGTCTACATCCCCATGCGGGTAATTGACAGACTCACCTGCTGCTGCTGCTGCTGCTGCTGCTGCTGCTGCTGCTGCTGCTGCTGCTGCTGCTGCTGCTGCTGCTGCTGCTGCTGCTTCGTCTTCTTTCTCTATCTTTCTGATCGTTCACCTTCACCTTCAGTTGATCAGCTCTGGCACGAGGCGCCTGAACCCCAAGGGAAGGACTTGGTAAGTCTCTCCCCCCCCCTTCCTCTCCTTCTGACTCGCCACTCCTTGCCACCTCCAGGCAGCGAGTCTGCGCTATCACCCAGCAACCGACTTTCCTTGCCCAGGGCCTCTAATTACGTTAATTAATTTACACCTCGTGCTCCTGCTCTGCTATTCACAACCCCCTGCTTTCAGTTCCGCATCCTTGCCGCGTCAGTCTTCCAGCCTCCTCCAGACACCTACCAGCGAATCTCCTTCACCGTACAAAATGGAAGTTCGCTCTACTCACATGCAGGTCCGGGTTCGCTTGCCGCCCTGCCCCCTTCCCATCCCGCCGCAGCACCAGCCCGACGCCCATTCTCTGACCAGGAGGACGAAAGCGTCCTACCGCACCCTGCGAAGTGATCAGGAGAGGAGGAGAGTAAGAAGTGGGAGGGGAAACAAGGTGAGCAGCAGGCGGGAGCGAATATGAAGGGAGGGGGAGCAAGGAGAGGGAGGGGCAAGGGGACGCAACAAGGATGCGAGAGGAGAGGAGAGGAATGTGGGGGGCAGGCCGCTGGTCTGCGAGCTACCTGGATGTCGTTGTGCGGGTTGCTGAAGGAGGAGACGCTGATGTTTCGCCCTGCCCCCATGTGCAGCATGCTGAGCTGATCCTCCTCCTCCAGATCTCGCTCATCTCCAGCTGAGCATCAGCTCGGGTTCCAGCTGGAAGCAGCTTACCTTCGATCGGACGGGTCAGGTTTGCCCTCTGGAATGTGCTGTTGACGAAGCTGTCGAGCTCGTCCTGTCGCTTCATGCGTGAGTTTCATTTTCTTCTCCTCCCCCTCCTCCCTCCTGCCGAAATTCCACCCGCTCCTTCTTGCTTCCTTCCAGGCTTCCCCCAGCCTCTCCCCTCCCTCCCCCTCCCTCCCTTCCCGCACTCGCTCGCTCCTCTCAGCCTCATCCCCACGGCTTTCACCTGCTTCGTCTTCCAGTCCCCTGCTGCTTCTCCCTCGCTCGACTTGTCGCTGGGGATTCGCCGGACCTCGTCGAAGTAGAGGCCCTGGATCAAGGCCGGGTAAGGGAAGACAAAAGGAGGCAGGGAGAAGGAGATGGAGGGAGGAGGGGAGTGGAGGGAACAGACGGAATTGCACCAGGAGCGATCTGAAGCGTAAGGGAGGGGGGACAGGAGGAAGAAACAATCAGTTGCGGAGTACAGGATGGGGAACCTTGGAGTTAGCAGCTTCTCGCTCCGGAGAACGCAGCCCAATCCCACTGTGATGACGTCAGAGCTAGAGAGAAGCAGCGGAGGGGAAGGAGGAGAGCGGGGAGGTCTCGAGGAGGGCAAAGAAAAGTCGACCTGTCGTCTCTGCTTCCAAATTTCTCGAGCACCTATTGGACTAATCACGTTGAGGAAAGGAGGCAGGAGGGGAGGAAGTTCAAGGCAAAGGAGCACAAGGGGCAATACAAGTCGGGAGCAGGGGCTCGGCGCCGCCACGTTGAACATGTCGTCACCTGGAGCAGCAGCTAAGTCAAGCCAGCAAGGACAGACAGGCTTTCTTGCTTTCACCTCCTCGCTCCGGGTTGAAGAAGTGGAAACTAGCGGGTGATGTACAAGACGCGATGTTCTTCTGTACAAAAGGACACACGTCAGCCGCAACAATCACCCTCCATCTACTCTCGCTCATCTTCATCCAATCCTCTTCTCATGTCTTCTTTCCTTGTTCCTCATCGCCCCCCTTCCCTCCTCCCGCCCTTCTCTACCTTCTTGATCGGGGTGTTGAAGTCTACTGGCCGCCTGCTCGAGCATCACTGGCTGAGGTCGCAAGGCAAACTACGGACCTCGAGTGCCGCGACACTGGTCGATTCTTCCCCATAGCAGCTTCCCGCGGGTTGTAACTGTCCTGCCAAGCTGAGAGGAGGTCAGGGGGCCAGCTGGACTTGCACACCCCGTGGCGGATCATCTCACCACCAGTCTCGCTTTCTCGCGATGAAACTTGAGAGCCGGTCCCCAAGACTTGCTGTTGGGCAGGCGAACGAGGTCAGTTTGACCGCCGCACAACCATCCTCTTCCTCACCTTCTCCCTCACGAGCGAGCTTATCCTCCTCGCAGGCCCTGCCGCAACCTCGTCACGCCCGGCTGACTCCTCAAAAGTCTCAAACCAGGCGGCAGCCCTCTTCCCCGTGCTCTTGCTGCTTGAGACCTCCCGTCCACCTCCCTGGCCTCCACGTCCAAGCAGTCTTCAAACAGATCCCCTCCGTCCGCGTCTCTTCCTGCAGACACATCTGCCATGAGAAGAGATGGCGCAGGCTTTCCAGTGTCAGCCCACCAGTGAGGATGTTGAGCTGTGGAAGTGAGTTTGATATCTCAAGCCGCCTTCGAGTTCTGAAGCCTCACGTCAGACGAGATTGTGCAGGATGGTGAGGGAGGAGAGGCACGAAGAGAAGGAAGGATCAAGACGAGAAGGAGAAAACGACGGGAAGGAAGAGAAGGAGAGGAGGGCAAGGGTGCAGCAAAATCTGACTCGGGTGTTGGAAATCTGTCGGTGACATCTCACCCGGCTTTCGCGTTTCCTTTCATGTTGACATTCTTAGATTTTACGTTCATCTTCTTCAAGTCCGATGCAACATCGTCAACTTCCCCTGCCCGTGACTGATGCTTGGCATCCATCGCCGGCGAGCTGTTGCAGTCTGCTTCAGTGTCCTCCTCCCTTCCCTCCACTCGCTACCTCGTGTAATGCACAGGGGGCATCTCTCCTGAGATCTGAGCAGGTAGCAAGTGAGATAGTGACCCTCCTTCCTCTCCGTCTCCCCACCTGTAGGACATCTGTGTTGGTCCCTCCCTCATGCTTTGTCTCACACCTGCATGCGCAACATCAAATCTTCTCCTTCCTCTTAGACGCCTCTCACCCCGCATGCGCATGTCCTCTATCGTGTGCGTTAGAGGCAGCAGGAGCTGACTGCAGTCTCGAAATGTGTAGCTGGAAGTCAGTTGCCCCCACTGTCGCCCCTCCTCCCCCTGGACCGTCCTGCTGCCCCTCCGAGCTGCGGGCTGACTGGGGCAGCGTGATGTTGAACCTCTTGGCCTTCGCTACCACATCATTGCGAGCCAGGATGTCCCGCGTGTCCGGCCTCCTCTGCGGTGCCTTGATCAAGCAGCGGTTCACCAGGTCCATCAGGTCAGGAGAAAACCGCGACGGCAGCGGCTCTTGCTGCTCCGACAGGATGCGGAGGATGAGGGCCCCCTGGTTGCTCGCCTGGAATGGAAGCCCTCCTCCCGTGCACATCTCGAAGATCACGCATCCCAGCGCCCACACGTCCGACTTGACGTTGTACGGGCTTCCCTCGCACAGCTCAGGGCTCAGGTAGTAGGGCGTCCCCACCATCGTGTGCGCCATCTCCTGGGTGTTGTTAAGCATCCTCGACACCCCAAGGTCTCCGATCTTCGCGTCCCCGTTGGCAGTGATGAAGACATTCGCTGACTTGAGGTCGCGATGCAGCACCTTCTTCTCGTGCATGTGGTTCAGCCCCACCGTTATCTGGAGCGTCCACTTCCAGATCTGAATCTCCTTCATCACCTTTCCCTCTTCGCTCTTGATCCTGTCCGACAAGGTGCCATGCTCTGCCCACTCCATCACAATGTGCAGGATCTCATCATCGAGGAAGGAGTCGTAGTAGCGGATCACGTAAGGATGCTCGAAGGAAGCAAGCAGCTGCACCTCCAGCAGGGCCTGCTCCTCCTCCTCAGGTACCACCGCTGACATGTCGATCTCCTTGACGCAGTAAACTCGGTTGTCCGCTTTCCTGCGTGCCTTGAAGACAACACTGGATGCTCCTCTGCCCACCTAGAGGAAGAACATGGTCAAGTCTACCATGGGGAGGGCGGACACAGGTGCTTCACCTTCCGGAGGAAATCGAAATCATCCCTGGTGGATTGGGGCCTTTGCATGTTCAGCCGATTATCCCAGGGAGCTCAAGGAAATGTATGCGATAGTTTGCTCTCTTCAGCTGGTCTTGTAACAAGAGACAGGTGTGGATATGCATCCAACTTCCTCTATTCTATGCTCTTCTGATCCGCCCAATGGTTGCTCAACAATATTGAGCAGCCGCCTCGCGGGGCTACTCCAACCCTCCGTTGCCATCCCCCCCAATCTAATATCGCCATCCTCCCGTTGTCCACCAAACTTCGCCAGCCAAACCCAAATAGACCTGCAACAACGTCAAAAACGCGAGCAAACTGCTAGCAGGTATGGTTGCAGTGCCAGTATCCCATTCCTCACTGAGATTTTCGTAGGGCAACTGTCTCGGGAACCTTTTCCATCAACGTCTTGATTCCGCACTACATATTTATTCCAATCTGTGCAGATTCTACCGGCATCTCCTTGTCACTTTCAAAATTCTAACACGCATTCGGCTGCTGGCATGACAACATTGAAGCGCTCTGTACAAGAGCACCATATCAGCATGCCACCAACATGCCATCATTATTGTCCTCTCATTCATTGCATGATCTTCTTTGGTCCATCTCTTCCTTCGCCCTCACTACCATCATCACATCCTTCACCTAGTGCCGCCATAACAGTTTTCCCTCAAAATTCCCCACCCTACCTCAATTCCCTGCTGCCACCCTACTTCTGAACCCACCCTCTCCTTTCCTGTTCCACCACCCCACGTCTTTGCCCTCACCACACCCCACCCCTGCTTTTGTACCAAGTTTTCAATCCCCCGGCGTTGCTACCCCACCCCCTCGTTTCCTTCAACCACCCTACAGTCACAAGTACCCCTTCATACTATAAAGGGTACAATTGCTTCATGACGATACCGGTACATTTACCATCCCCACCCCCTACCCTTCACCTCCCTACTGCTGTCCCCCACGACCACCCCCTTGGGACATTACCCCTCCAAACAAGGAAAGTACCCGACCGAGGTCTTTCAAAACCACCCCCTTCATGTACCCCCTCGTTCGCCCCCCTCCTACGATCCCACCCCCTGTACTTTAATAAGGGTAGGTAGGGGTACCTTTTCTACCAATGTCATGTTCCCACCCCCACCCCTAATTTACCTTTTGGACACAGGTGGGGTCACGGGAGCGATGGACCTACCCCACCTCCCCGTTGTCCTAGGCGATAGCGGTGGGGTAGTAAACTTATTGGATCAAGCTCCCCTCAGTTATGCAATTAGTGGATTTGAAAAGACAGCGCCAAATACCAAAACTTGAAGGATCGACGTGACCCGGCCCCGGCCGGGCAGTGAGCCTGGGCCTCGGAGCCTCCCGCCGGACCAGAGTAGCCTCGGCGGCGTCCCTCAGTGTGCCGCCGTCACGGTGATCGGACAGGCCGCATGCCAGCCGCCTGGCCGGGCCCCCGGGCCCCCCGCGCCCGGCGGCGCGCCGGGACGGTCACGGCCGGGTGCGGCCACCGCCGGTAAGGCCGCTTGAAGGCTGCGGCGGGCCCGGCGCCGCCGGGCCGGCGGCCCGGGCCGGCCCTCCCGGGCGGCGCGGCGCGGCCGGCCCGGGACCCGGTCACGGCGCCAGCCTCACTAGCGGCCGGGCCGCCGCATAGCGTTGACATTTTGCTTTTTCTGCTTTGGGCTGTATGTTTTCCCGTGAGGGGGTTGTTCTGCTTTCTATGTGGATTGGGGGGTGGCGTCTCTGAGGATAGAAACAGGGTCCAAATTTCAGGTTTATAACTCTGATGTTGTTTTCCAAAAAGATATTTTAAACTGTATTGTGGAATGGTTGAGTATAAACAGAGAAGAAGGGCTGCACCCCAGAAGTTGCAGTGCGATCATGGGGTCGTCTACTAACTAATTTGTAGAGCCTTCTTATGGTACAGTTTTATAAACAAGTTTGAACGACCTCCCTACACGCCATGAGCCTCCCCTTGTTCGGGGCACGTCGCACCGCTCTGTACTGCCCTAACCATGGCTCGCAAACAGCGAGCCCGCGGCAGCGTGTGCAGACATCAGATGTTCACCGAACATCCTCATGGGAGATTACTGAGGTGTAGAGATGATGATCCTTGAGGAGTGCTTCGTACGGTGCGTGAATCTCACGAAAAATCGTTTGGTGAGCGAAGAGCATCAATAATACAAGTGAAAATCACCATCACAGGGATACGTTGCAATCGAAACCGGGTTGTGAAATACCCTAAGCTATCTGCGATGCATGACAGGGAAACTGAGTTGGAGTAGATGGATGGAGATTACACACAAGACGACAGGGAATCATCATCCGACGGTGACTGGATTGTTCAAAAGCCGTACAGTCACCAGTGAGCTCAAGAACACATGTCTTCACGATGATGGCTGATAGGCTCGCAAGAAATACAGTGCATTTTAGCAGTGAGCTGCTCGATTGCTTGAAACCACGATGATCCACAGCACTATCGAATGATAACAAGCAAGTCCACCGGTTCGTGAAGGATTCTTCATCCGGTTTTCAAGGATGTGTTAGAACGATGAAACATGTTGCAAATCACCAAGGTCTATGCCATTTGATCACATGATGCATCATCTAAATATTACTGGTGTGAACTTGCATCAGATCGTGTGTTCATCAATGAGCCGCTGCCAAGCAGATGATACGGTCACAGCAAACACGAGCACTTTGAAGATGCTGATATTCCAGGCCGTACAGCATTTATGATGTGGATACATGTCACATGCTTCTTGGTTAACACAGAAATACCTTCGCCAGGCAAAAGATGGAACGTCGTCAGGATTACAAGGAGGTCGGTTGTGCTTTTACCCAGATTGACACGCTTGTAATAAAGATATGATCACCTGAATGTGGAATTCTGTTTATTGATTCACAGTGTTTGTGGTTCGTTTACAATCATCGAGTGCTTGCTCTGTTGAACAAGGCACCCCTCTGTAGAGCCAAATGCGACAAGAACTCTACTTTTGCATGGTAGCATTGCGAACTGTCCAAACAAGGCAGGATTGATTCGAAGAACATCTCATTTATTGATATCAGATTCATCTGCACATTGTTTCATTTCTAACTAGGTTTCTGCAGCGTTGTGGAAATGTCATGACAGAGGAAGAAGTTGCAGTGCAGAAAAATCATCCAACGTCATGAAACATGGAAATGCAATTGTCAATGCACTTGATCATGGATATAGTGATTCATGATCAACAACGATGATTCAAAGTCATCTATCCTGGCAGGTAAAGAAATCCTTTGTGAAAACGTCTCTTCATGCATCATTGAACGGTTGAGCATGTAAAGCTTTCTCTATAGAAAAGTGAGGTGCATGAATCCTGACCGTAAGACTAGAAAAATTGAAAGTGAGTGATGACATGAGAACACATATCTAGACAGAAAAGTCGCCTAAGGTACAGCCGAATACAAATTTCTCACAAATCATGCATTTGAGCTCAACGTGCAACCTACAGCAATTTGAAAGAAGGGTGAATCAGAGTTGATTCTGTTCAATGGTGAATCTATCATTAGTTGCTTACCTGTTCATGAAAATTTCATCTTGTCTTCGAAGAATATTTTCAAGTACACTCGCGGATTGTTTGAACCTAGGGTGCATATTCCAGTACACGATGAATGATTCAAACCTTGGCCCCACCTGCAGAGTTGAGAAAGAAGCTCGATCATCTCTAACAGGTATGATATGAGATCTTCATCTCATTCCTATCTCAGTTGGGTTGGATTCGAAGTCTCTCAATATCAAGGTTCATCCTCGCGAGTCAGGAAGGCACCATTTCATCGCCTCTTGCTCGTCCAGGGAGAGGGGGCTTGGGGAATGAGAAAAGGGGGCTACCCCCCACCCCCTATCACAGAGTTTCAAACTCTTTCAAAGGTGGGTAGTTGAGGATGCTCCATACCCACCCCACCCCCCGATGAAAGTCAAACAGAGGGGTTCTCGGAAGTCGAAGTTCCGACCAGTTTGGCCCTCATTTTGTACCATATAAACGCTGCAATATTAAGTTGGTACCACAGATACATCTAAAATTCGTACTTTTACTTTGGTTTGGCGTGGTGAGGTGTCCAAGCAACCAAATTCAAATCACCCTACCCTCCTTTGGCCCTGCGCAGCAACGATTTTTCAAAGAGCGAGTACCCTCCTACACGCCTTCTCAAAGTAGGGTACTCCCACATGGCATGAAATGAAGGGACCCCTCAGGCCCTTCGAAAAAAAAAAATCTTGCCAATTTTTCCTATGAGCGCCCGGCCGGAAAAGCAACCGCGGCTATGGTGAACCGTACGGTCGGTGTGGCCGCACTGACAGTCACATGATCACCGGTCATGGTGACCTGCCGCGGCACCGTGCCACCGTGGCACGGCGTGGCCCGGCCGCCCGGGCCGGCGGGCGACTCGCGAGTCGGCTCCCGGCGAGCCGGGCGCGCCCGGCGCCGCGCGGCCACTCAGTGTGTGTCACCATCGGACCGTTGAACATCGGAACGTGACTCCCGGGCGGGCCGGGCGGCCGCGTGCCCGCCTCCCGGCGCCGGGCCCCCCGGCCCGGGCCCGCGGGGCCCGGGCCCGGCGGCCGGCGCCCGACGGTCACTGGAGCCGCCGATCGGATCCGAATCATCAGAGACCGAAAGGCGACTCGGAAGTTTACCGTACCCCCGGGCCCGCTGGACAGGGACAGCGGCGGGTTCAAGTGAACGGCGGTCCGAGACCGTAGCCGCGTGCCGCGCCCGGTGACTGCCGCTGCCAGCCTGAGCCGCCGCGCCCCGGGCAGTGTCCCGGGGCCCGGGCCGGCGAACTCAGTTACCATGATGGTTTAGTTCGATTGCGATCGAGAAAGAAAATTACGCCCTACCTCGGGGGCTGAGAGAAGGATTTTTCACTGGGGGTACAACACCCATGCCATTTTCAGATATTTCATCGAAAATGTATCCTATTCAACCAAATTGTGCTTTCAAAAACATGGAGTGATTTCAAATAATTCTTACACAATTTCAAATATTGCCACCCCCCCTTCCTACTGCTCATCCGTCACAGTCGCCGCTGCCCTGCAGGCATGGCGAAGGCGGTCTAGAACATTCTTCTGCCTGCTCCTGCCCAACTTGCCCCTCCTCCCTCCTCCTGCGCCTTCTCCTCCTCCTCCTCTCTCTCCCACACTTGTTGCATCATCCCAACCCCGATATCTCTTTCTTATCCTCCTTATAAATACCCTCCTCCATCTACGCCCCCCCCTGATAGGCGGTCGCCCTCGCTGAAGAGGAGAAGGTGGTTACAAGGTGAGAGAAGAGAAGTCGTGATCAATGTCATCTTTCTTTGATTTCGAAGATGTTCGTGTACCATGTATTGTTTCCGCAATGGTGCGACTTGCTTGCACCTCTATCCCTGCTCCTTACATGTCCCCCTTATCTTTATCCCTGTGTTGAATAAGCTGCATCCTAGCATCTTTCCGAGGGCATGGCCTCTGACATGGGGTGCAGGTCTCGTCTGCTGGCAGGAATAGAATAGATATGAGGATCCTATCCGTCCTCTGCCTGCTCGCTGGAGCCGGCATGATACTTTCAGCGTCCGAACCAAGACCCTTTCATGCTGCTCGAATGAGAAGAGGGCGCTTGCTGCATCTCCTGCCGCTTGGACGAACGTTGAACCTTCGTGGAGGCACTGAGACGACAGCTCCCGATGCAGGAGGAGTGCGCCTTGTGAAGCCCCTGGGAGGCTTCCAGAGGACCAACAGCTACTCGTGCCTGAACGATGTCATGCTCACGGGAGAGAAGGCTGGGAAGATCTCAGCAGAGGAAGTGCCTGCTCCCGTCCATGAGGAGGAGGAGGTGGCGCCCACGATCCCCGAGACCCTCCTGCCTGAGGGCGAACGCCTCAACGTCATCATCGTGTCCTCGGAGATCAGCCCCTACTCAAAGTCCGGCGGTCTCGCAGACGTGGCGGACAAGTTGGGAGTGGCGCTGGCGAAGCTCGGTCATCGCGTGATGACGGTAGCGCCCATGTACCGTGCGTATGAGGGGGCCGAGCCGACGGGGGTCAAGCGGACGTTCGGGCTGTGGGACACCGGCCACACGGTTGAGTACTGCCACAAGTACGAGCAGGTTGGCAAGGATAAAGGAGTGGACCACGTGTTTGTGAAGCACGGTTCGTTTGAGCGCAAGGGAATGTATGGTGAAGGCGGGATGGACTATGGAGACAACTTGTTCCGCTTCGCACTGTTCGCATGGGCGTCACTGGAGGCTCCGCTGGTGGTTCCTTGTGGAGGAGTTCCCTACGGGGAGGATGTGGTCTTCCTTGCGAACGACTGGCAGGCTGGTTTCGTGCCCTTGATCTTGTCGAGCCACTACAGGAGGTATAAGGTTTACTCCAAGGCCAGATGCGTTTTCGACATTCACAACATGGGATACCAAGGGCCTTTCCCCAATCCTCCCTACTCTGAGGCTCCTCCTTTCTCCTTCTGCGACTTTGGGTTGCGCGACAACGCGTACTACGACAAGTACTTCTGGGTGTATCCGGAGGAGCAGCGAGCACACGCCTTGGACAAGGGAGAGTCGATCAAGCTGCTCAAGGGAGGCATCGAGATGTCAGACAAGGTCTGCACAGTCGCTCCATCCTACTGCGATGAGATCATGACCCTCGAGGGAGCCTGGGGGATGCATGAAGTCACTCGCTTCCGCTTCTCTGACACCGTCGGGATCCTCAACGGCATCGACATGGACGAGTGGGACCCGAGCAACGACAAGTTCCTCATTCCCAAGGGCATCAGCTTCTCGGCCGCAGAGCCCGCGGGCAAGGCGAAGGCCAAGGAGCTGCTGCAGAGAGAGCTCGGGCTGCAGGTCAGGAAGGACGTCCCGCTCGTGTGCTTCATCGGGCGCCTTGCCCCCCAGAAGGGTGTCGACTTGATCGAAGAGATCTTCCCCTGGCTCATCTCCCGGGACCCCAAGGGCGTCACAGGCGACGTGCAGCTCGTGATGATGGGCAGCGGAGAGGAGAGATATGCCAACTTCCTCCGGAGGGCAGAGGCTGAGAACAAGGGCAAGGTCGTGGGCTACGTCGGGTTCACGTCCGAGTGGGAGCACAAGATCATCGCCGGTGCTGACATCCTCCTGATGCCCTCTCGCTACGAGCCGTGTGGCCTCCCCCAGGTATCTCCTCCTTCCTCCCCTCCTCTCCTCTAGTTCACAAGCTCTCCCTCCTTTATCTCCTTCTTCCTCATTTTGCGAGTTGAGCTGACGCCTCCTAGATGTATGCCCAGCGCTACGGCACCGTCCCAGTGGTGCATGCCACAGGAGGTCTCAAGGTTGGCTCCTCTCTCCCTTCCACGCGTAGCCTGACGGCATTCAGGACTCTGTGATCCAGTACAATCCTTTCCAGGACACAGACACCGGGTAAGGACAGGAGGGAGGGAGGGAGGGAGGGAGATGGGGGGAGGGGCGGGGGAGCTGGAGAGCGGAGCTGGGCAGAAATGGTTACTGATGATGGGGCGTGAAGGTATGGGACTGGATGGAAGTTCGAGAGGGCGGACTCTGCAGGGCTGCAGGTGAGATGTTTCCCTCCCTCTCTCCCTCCCTCCCTCCTTCCTCTGATCTCACCTGTCTCCTTCAGTTTGGCCTCTGGAACGCTCTCAACACATACCGCAACTTCAAGGACAGCTGGAGCAAAATGGTGGTAAGTTTGCAATTTTCGCTTGCTCTCTCTCTCGAGCTGGTATCAATCGCTCGTTTCGCAGGTTCGCTGCATGCAGCAGGACTTCAGCTGGGAGAAGAGCGCCCAGAGGTATGTGGAAGTGTTCAAGCAGGCGAAGCAGTCGCCCCCCTTCATCAACCCTCTCCCGTTTGAGAACTAGAGGGACGGGGAGCAGCAGACTAGTCGATGCTCGTCGGTGAGGGAGGCGTCTTCCTGCCTCCTGGGACTCTGCGAATCTCTCGCGTTTGAATTTTGAGGCCTGAGAAGGAGAGGAGGTCGAGAAACGGAGGATTAGGAGGGGAAGGACGAAGAGGAGAGTACTTTTGAGACTCAGTCACATTAGATTTTCATTGAAAGAAGATTTGTTTTTATCATCTACAAGATTTCAAGACAAAAGAATAACAAGAAACAAACAATACACATCCTTCCCCGCTACTTCTACATCCCCGACCCCATTCCCATCCCCGTGCCCGACAACCACATGTATCCAGGACCTTGTTCCTGATGCTTCACAGTAACCTGTAGCAGAAAATCACAAAATTCTCTCCTCAACCTCCTCCTCCTCCTCACCTGGTTATTGAACACATCTGGCATGCCGGGCAAGGAGTTCACGTTGGGAAAAGGATTCATCATCCCCCCCACCAGCAGGTTGTTCACACTGTGAGTTGGCAGACCGACAGGATTTGGAAGCGAAGCCCCTCCTGCCTGCTGCACAAACCCCCCGGAGAAGGCAGGGAGGCTGCCGTCTCCTGCGAAGGATGCTGCTATGTTGGCCATGTTGAAGAAGGGAGCAGAAGGTTGTATCTCGCATGAGGAGGATGGTGCCGAGTGCATGTAAGAGGAGGAGGAGGCGAAGTCGAGGTGAGGATGAGCATAGCTCGCTGCCTCACTCTCAAACTGCAGCTGAGCCTCGCTGGCGTGATGGAGCATCGGCTGAGACCTTCAAGACCAGCAATCAGTACCTGCCTGGTCCCCTTCCACTCCCACTGCACTACCCACTGCCTTCCCACCTCTACCAATCTCCCCTTCCTTACCTTGACATGGCTCCAATCGGGCTCTCGTGGCTGTAGAAGTTGGTTGTGCTGGGAGAAGGACGTGAGTCTACTGCGGGGGGAAGGGGCAGAGCTCGCCCTCACCTTGTTGAGTTCATCGGAGGATGCAGGTCCTCCGGAGCTGAAAACGGGGGGTTCTGGTGATGGGCAAAGTTGGACTGATTGGCACGCAGCCCGTTGGCCAGGCTGACGAGGTGAGCGAAGCGGCTGTCAATGATGGAAGCGAGTTTGTCGAGCTTCTTCTTGCCGTTGGGGGTCCTGCATCGACGTCAGTCAGGAGGAGGGAGAAGGAGGAGGAAATAGCATCTCCTACCTGCACAGCGTGTGGATGCTCTCCTTCTGAGCGAGGGTGCCGTCCTCGATCAGTTGGATCCCGCTCTTGGGCTCATCGTCCAGCGCCTTCATCATGGGCTCGCACAAGTCGGGGGCCTGGAGGAGAGCGCGGTCGTACTCCTCCGCGCTGATGGGGGCGAAGGACATGGCGACTTTGCAGACTCTGCCAGCTGAGTCGTAGAGCTTCTTCGTCGTCGAGCGCACCAGAACGCCCTCCTTGTGGCCCTGCTTGAACAGGTTCTTGGAGAACCGCAGGTAGTGGACTACTGTCGGGTTGCTCATGCACAGCAGGTCTTCCAGGATCATGCACAGGTATCGCAAGTCTGTTGTTGGAATCCTCCCGTCATTCCCCGCCATCTTCGCGAGCCATTCCTCCCGGCTCAACCCAAAGAAATCGGCCATGACCGCGTTGCAGTTTACGCTAGTCCGCTTTTGCAGGATGGGGTCCCAGGTGAAGCACTGATAGCCCAGGTTCGTCGAGTCCCACCCGCTCGTGTCAGTCGAGAACATGGCGTTTGCACAAGTGTCGTTCATTAGCTGGTGACCTGAAGGGACGTCCATCACGTGGTTCATCGATGCCATGGTCTCCACGGCAGACACAGCGTTTGCGATGGAGGTCTGGAGGGAGCTCGGCATGGCATTGAAGATAGCTTCAAGGTCGTTGGCAACGAAGCTCCACTCCCACACGAGCCGCAGGATCCTCTGAGGTAGCTTGCCGACGTCGGTATCCCTGAACGCAACGTCATTGTAGATGAGCATCACCCCATCCTTCATTGCGATCTGAGAGCTCTCGACCTGCTCTTCCGGCTCAATGGCCGTATCCTGCCCAGAGCAGAAGATTCCTTTCGCAATGCACCTCTTACACGGCCGCGAGTCCTGGCACTTGGCCTTAGCGCTCCTACAAGCATCACACGCCTTCTTGGTAGGATGACGGCTCGACGAGAGCCATCTCCTCATCTTGTAGAGGTTGCCGGGCTTGTTCCAGTACTCTGGATCGAAGGGTTCATCGCTCCTTCTCTTCATGCTGCTTCTGCCCTGTTCGAGTTTTGCTGATTTTCTATATATATGAATGGCACCAACCCGCTCAGGTTCCGCTGTGAGCGAAGAGGGAGTGATGGAGGAATGGAAGGAGAACTGGCAAGGAACGGAGAGAGCGAAGCAGGGAACGGGGAGTGAGAGGAGGGGAGAGTGCGAGGGGAGGGAGAGGGGGGAGGCGACGGGGGAAGGGGGGGAGGGGGGTGGGGGAGGGGGAGGGGGAGGGGGAGGAGATGGGATAGGAACGAGTGAAGGGTGGAGGACGGAGGGAGACGGGAGTCAATTTATTCCAGGCAGGGATTTAACTACCCCCGCATCACCCTACCCACCCTCTCTTCCACCCTCCGGACTCAGCACCCTTCCCATGGGGCCAGTACCTCGAAATTGAGGGATGAGAGCAGGTGGGGTCCATTTTTGGCTGGTATGTTCCTTCATGGTGGGGTAGTCAGTCTCAGGGGTCCTAAATACCCGTCCATTC
The DNA here is from genome assembly GCF_000315625.1 of Guillardia theta CCMP2712. NCBI lineage: Eukaryota > Cryptophyceae > Pyrenomonadales > Geminigeraceae > Guillardia > Guillardia theta. The sequence continues at coordinate 451,007 of NW_005434641.1, forward strand.
TCATTGCTCCTCTAAATCGGAGGGGTAAAACAGACCAACTTCATTATTGGGACTTCATGTGGTGGGTACTGACATATGAATGTAAGGGGTATACAAATGAAAGTACCGGTGTATTGATAGAGGTAGGTAGGGGTGGACTACCACCCTACCTTTTATACCTTGATTGTTTCTTTGCTCTCAAAAGTACCGGTCATCCAGAACTCTCCATACTTTTCAGAGGGTGACTTGGGGTACATTCCTCCTATTCTCCCAACGTGATCCTTTACAGGTGGTAGGGGTACCGAGTTGACCGGTGGTGAGGGAATTGAGGACCGGCTGACTCAAGGGAACGGAGGGTGATACATTACTTCCTTTGATAAGTAACTTTTATGTTACAAACTTGGTACCATGAAATATGATATTTGTACTAATATTTTTACTCAACTAAATTATGGTAATATTCGCTAGGTAGTTTTTTTGAGGTGTGTGGGGAAGCCATACTCATATCCCACAGGAATGTTTCGACTCTCATTTGTCTAATGGCGTATAAAATTTGAGGCAAATAATTCAATATGTGAAAATTCAGAGGAATTGCCTTTCAGATTACCAAATTACACCTTGAAAATTAATATTTTTCCGACACTCGTTCGCCATTTAAGAATGGGTCTGTACTCGTTCGGAGTAAACAATCTTGGTCAGCATCGTCATCTTATCATGTTTGAATCTCGAGATTGCAATGCTGGGAACGTGGTAAACTTGGTACTCTGCGGCTGTACAGCAGCACCTGCGACTAACTGATGACATCGCTTGACCTTTTCAGGCTGCAACCCTCTGTTAGAAACAACGAAATAGAGTCTCTTCGTGATTTTGTTCATGAAAATCTCGGTCATCCAGGTGACCCACCGTGGATTCCAGGCGTTTCGCGCTCGTTCCGACCTTCTAAACAGCTCAAGGTGCTAAATACCAGTACCCCTAGTTATTCCCAGGAATAATGGTGGGTACTACCACGGTCAATCTGAAGGAGCCAGCGCCGACTCTTTACCATGTTACGTGATATGATCTCAGAAGTCAACGGTTCAGAACCGGCAAAAACTACTTTAGGCCGCGTGTTGTGAAGAGTTGCTATTTCTTTCGTCAGCACCCCTTCTATCCCTAGTTGCTGTTGAGGGGTTGCGCATCGACGTGCACAAGTAGTAAAGATCTCTTACTATAGAACATCGACTCACTTCTGGAAGGAAATCAAAAACCTCTTCCTCTTTTTACTACATGTCATCGGACTGAGTAACCTTGCGGTATCTGGATGTTCGCTGTCAGCTCCGCAGCGATCCGTTGTGATTTTCAATATTCTCGTGCGTTGTAGATGATGCAGGGATATGGAAGCGACTCTTCTGAGGTCTGGGAAATGTCAGCACTGACCCTACAATGGAGGGTATGGAGTTATGAGTAACGTGATTATAAGCATGACATTTTCCCATTCTGATCGATGGGTAGAGGGTTAGAAAATGGTTTAGATTGGTTTAGACTTGTCTGATCTAAACTAACGGACTTGAGTCTTCGCCGAGTCGTTGAAGGTTGGAATTTGATGCCGAGCAATGGGGAGCAGCAGCAAGGAGAAGGGGGGGAGCGCGGTAGAAAATGCTGGAAATGATGATGTCTAATCATGTCATGGGCGATAGTGGTCATCCTTTCATCTTGTCAACTTGTTTTTGCTCATCTGGTTATGTTCTGATCATGTCCTCTTGTTCCTTGCCCCTGCTGATTTCGTTTGACAGATTCTCTGCTGGCATGTGCTTCAATGCCATTGAAAAGACCCGCATAGACTGATAGTCCAACACTCCACCCTCAAGCCCGTCCTTTCAATGCCCACAGCATGCGAGTGGATGCAGGGCCAGCGTGCGCATCGCAAGGGGAAGAACCGCTTTTGGAAGCAGCAAAAAGTTTGGGGAGGAGGGACGTGGAAGACTAAGGTTGGTTACCAGCCTCCTTCCCAAGGCTGCCCTGGCTCATTTCTCACCCGGGACGGTAGAGCATGGACACCGGGCCCAGGACGATATTCGGAAGGGAACCCGATGGAGAGCAGCGTGCGGTACGATCGTCTCAAGTTCTCTAAGACCCACTCGCTGCTTGACGAACAGAAGAGGAGGTGGCCGGGCGACAGCTGCCCGATGGCTTGGCAGCCTGCGGGAGTGATCGTGAACCCCGCTCGAGGGTTCAGCATGGGCAGTGGGTGCGGGCCAGGAGAGTGCTGGATGAGAGAGGTGGAGAGGAGGAGCAGGATAACCAGCTTCGGCTTCAACTACCGGGACATCGCTCCTGATCTTGTCATCGGCGAGCACGCAAAGACGTCTCGAGCTGGCCCGCAGGGCTCTGTCTTCCATGCTGCTGGTGGGAATGAGAGCTGCGAGGGAGGAAGGGAGGGGGATGGGGGTGGGGAGCGTAAGGGGAAGGAAGCGTGTGGGCTGGGGGTGATCGTGCATGGCAGGGGGAGGGCTCGCTGGAGTTGTTATGCAGCCCGACTGGTATGAGGTGCAGGTGAAAGAGACGCCTGGGCCGGGGCACTACGGCTCGGACTACACGTATAGGTCAGGCAGAAGTGTGAGAGAGAGGGAGATGGGGGCGAAGGGTGAGGGTGAAGGATTGAGAGAAGGGGAAGGGGGCAGGAGGGCGATAAGGGGGAAGGGAGAAGATCGTTGAGCCGTGCATGGCAGCAACATAGGGACGCGAGACAATGCTCTCGCGCGTCTCTCCTCCAAGGAGACTCCGCCCGCCTTTGGTTTCGGTGAGGGAGGCCGTCCGCAAAGAGGAGCGGACGGTGATGTTGCGGCAGGATCGTCAGAAAGGGGAGAGGACTACTCGAAGAGGAGTCATGAGGTCCCGGGCCCGGCCTCCTACCGTCCACAAGCTCTCACGGTGCTGCTGATGGCTCCAGCTTCGAGACCTTCCTTTGTGACTTGTGAGCAGTGGATCGGCGGGCATGGGCAGAACAAGAGCCTTCGGGTCAGAGGTGAGAGGATGTGACGATGCCCTTCCTGCCCCTTATGTCCGGCCACAGGTGGAGCCTTCGGGAAGGAGAACCGCTGGCCCATGCGGAACCAAAGCAGATGAGCAGCGATAGGCCCTGAGGATAGGATCAGGGTCACAGGTTCCGGGTTCAAGTAGGACTTGACTCCGTGGCAGCGAACTAGCCGAACATTGAACCCTGCCATCGCCGGGACGTGAAAGTTGATCCGATCCTGAGATCGGACAGGCCCTGATGGAGCCTGCCCGGCCGCTTTGACTCGCCGACGCAGTCATCCTTATCATGTACTACTGGCTAACGGTTATCACACGAGTGGCATCGTCGCCAGTGAAGCGGGAGGCTTCGCCGCCGGAAGCCTCTGCACTGCCACCGGCCGGGCCGAACCCGTTGGTACGGTCGGCCCGGGTTGCCGCGTACGGTACTAGGCGGTATAAAGTACTACTGTCACCCGTCAGGGCGACGGCCGCCGACTCGGCGCAGTGACCGCAGCCTGTGCCGCGGCCACTGCAAGGCTGCCATGCCACAATCAACTTGGCAATCATCGGTTGCTGACTGAGTTGGCCGCGTGGCAGTGGCTCTCGGAGGGCCCCGGGCCTCAGCGGCACAGGCCTGGCACGGTACCGGGGCGGCCGGTACGGTCCCAGGCCCACCGTCACGGGCGTGACAAACTTGAAAGTTGCCGCCGGGGTACTACCGTATGGTCCGAAGTAGATTAGAGACTCCGACATCTGAAATTATCTGGTACTGATTTTCAAACAAAGCTACCACCCCATATTTCATATCGACTACCCTGTCACTCACACAAAACTTAACCGGTTGCCGTATCCGAAGTTGGCAAACTTGAAACCGGAGCCTCCCGGTGGTCACCGGGTAGGCACCCGGCGGCGGCCCGGGCCACTGGCTTCAACACGGCGGTGACGGTTGAACCGGGGCCCGCCACCCCTTCAGGGGCCACTGGGCCAGCACTGAACCGTCGGCCCGGACGGTCGCTGGGGCCCGGGCCGTGCGGCCGACCGTAACCGGCCCCCCCGGGCCGATTTTTGCTTCGATCTCATACAGCCCGCATCAGTCCCGCACGCGGAGATGGCGGACGTGGCGGCATGCATGAAGAAGGCGGAGGAGGCGGAGGAGAAGATCGCGAGGTGAGGAGGAGGAGGAGGAGGAGGAAACGAAGACGAAGAAGAAGAAGGAGAGAAATACTATGCAAATAAGTTCAGAGGCGATCGGCAGATGTGATTTACTGGAGGATAAGTGGCGGAGAAATGAGGGTGGTGGAGATAATGATGATGATGGTTGTAAAAGTTGCGAGCTATGCACTTAACAGCAGAGATTGAATTGAACATCCCTGCTTTCAACAGAGAAGATGGGTGTTGAAAGAGAGAGGAAGGGAGAGGTTCCAGACAGAATTTCATCGATGGCCTTCATACTATGAAATGTGTGTTGCTCCAAGTGACTCTGGTTACTTGACTTGCAGGCTGAAGGAGACGGTGAAGGAGATCAGTGCGCTGCTAGCAGAAACCAGCTCCAGCGCTCCTTCCCAGGATGAGGGCCCAGCCTTGCAGAAGGTTCAGAAGGAGATGCTGGACAAACTCCGCGTCCTTCGTGCGACGCTGGAAGAAGAAAGGGCGCCCCTGAAGAGGCTGAAGGAGGAGCGGGACCAGGCAAGGCCTCCCTCATGATGACTCATGCTCCCTCTTGCGTGCTGTTGAACCTTTCCGCCTCCCAACGCCTTCTTGCCCTGCGCTAGATCGCCTCATCCCTCCCTCCCCTGACCTTGTGGTTCCTGCTGTGTTGTCCTCGGAGGGGTTTTCACTTCCTCCCCTGACTCTTCTTCTTCCTCAGGCGGTCGAGGGCCACAAGCTGCTGGAGGAGCAGAACGCCAAGATGGCGTACCGCATCAAGCACCTCCTTCGTGCCATCGACCCCTCCTTCGCTGCTTCGGTAGAGGCCTCAAGCGCTCCTGTGGACCTGTCGGTGAGGAAGGGAAGCTGCTTAGCTGGAACGGTGTGGAAGTAGAGGAAGGGTGAGAGAAGGATGGCAAGGAGGAGGATGGTGAACATGCGGCGAACGTTTAATGCACGACAACTTAAGCAGATGATGTTGAAAAGACGAGAGGAGCAGAGCACGCGCTTGTCTCCAGCTCGATCGGAAGAGAAAGAGAGCTATCAGTCTCTTGCCCCTGCGGTCAGTTGCACAGGCGGAGCAGCCACAGCTGCCGGGATGGGAGGGCAGGAGGAGCATAGCTCAAAGAAAAATGAGCAGACGAGATCGGACGAGAAGACACCTCGTCGTTGTCCTCGTCCGCCTTGTGATTGTCTTCATCGTTCATATCCTTGCAAGAAGCTGGCTATCTTGCATGCCTTCATGTCCTCTCGATCTGAAACGGATCGCTGAGTCTGCTGCTTCATGTCATATTGTCTCTGCTGGCTGATTGCTGAGACTCGCTGCTACCCACAGCAGTCGACTTGAGGAAGAACAAAGTCGCGAGGGAGTCTCTGTTTGGCTTCCTGGCAGTCTCGCCCGTTCAATCTCATCCTCCTCCATTCATGCGCGAGGAATTCACTGGTTCCCATCTCTGAGGACCTGCTCCTCTTTCCCGCATCGCCATCACAAACAGGACGAGGCCGTCGGCTCTTCATGTGAGATCGTCTCTTCCAAACCCTCCCGGGTTCTGAGCTGCTTTGAGATTCTTCTCTTCCTTGTCACCTTCAGTAGTAGCGTCCCTGCGACGACTGCGACTGCGACTGCGACTGCGACCCTCGCATGTTCTGTGTCGCCATGTTCTGCGATCGCATGTCGAACCCGTCCTGACTCATGCCCAGGCTCAGCTTGTCTCCGAACTGCTGGCTGAACTGACTCATCCCAGCCTGCGAGTTGTACATCGAGCTGCCCTGCGAAAGAGCCTCCTGCGTCTGCATGTTTCCTCCCCCGTAGAAGTCCATCCTATTGTTGGGGGGGCCTGAGCCTCCGGCGAAGTTCAAGCCAGGAGGAGGGCCATCGAAGGAGTACGGGACAGCTCTCCGGTCATACTCCGGGTCTCTTCCTCCTTCTCGCCTGCCCTCAGCGTTGGGTCCGCCAGCCTCACGTCGATCGTTGTAGAACTTGTGAGGCTTCTGGAACTGCATCATGCTCTGCTTGAGGTTGTTGAGAGGGCCCTCGACCAGGCACTCGTGCTGCTTGAAGTGGCACAGCAGGTTGTTCCACAGGGGCTGCTTGGCAAGGACCTTGGGGTTCCCTAGGATGACAACTCCGTACCTCGCTCGGGTCAGGGCAACGTTGAGGCGCCGGGGGTTGTTGACAAATCCGATGCTCTTGCCCTCGTTGGAGCGAACGCAGGAGAGGATGATGAAATCCTTCTCTCTGCCCTGGAACGCGTCCACACTCGCCACCTCGAGCTCGTTGTAGAGCTGCTTCCTCAAGGATCCGTTCCTCGACATGTACTGCACGATGTAAGCTCTCTGACCCTCGTACGGGGTGATGATGCCGATCTGTTCCGGGACCACTCCTCCTTTCAGGAACCGCGTGACGATCTTCTCAACATTGGAGGCTTCAGTTCGGTTCAGGTAGGAAGTACCCGAGGCTGAGAGCTCCTCGGCGCCGGTCGAGATGTAGAACATCATCGGCTTGGACGCGACAGGCCATGGGAAGTCGATGGCATGCGCGTGTCGCTCGGCGTGAGTGACCCCGTTCTGCAGTGTGCCCTCGTAGAAGGTGTTAGAGGGGAACTCACTCAGAATCGGGTGCATCCTGTACTGAACTTGCAGACGCACTGGCTTCACCCCGAGGTTGACCATCCTCTCGAAGAGCGACTGCTGCAGCCCAGCCTTGGCAGCCTTCTTGCACATCACGACAGGCCCCAGCTGGCAGTGGTCTCCCACGAGCACGAGCTGCTTCGCTCCCATGGCGATGGGGATGAGGCACTCCGGCTCCGTCGCCTGCGTGCACTCGTCGACCAGCACCTTGGTGAAGCGGAACCCGTTGAGCCTCGCGTCTCCTGCTCCGACGCAAGTGGTGCAGATGACGTCAGCAGCCATCAAAAGCTCTCTCTCAGTCGCGCGCTTGAGCTGCTCAGGCTGTCAGCACCTCGACAACCTCACTCAGTGGTCAGGACCTGCTTGTACTTCTTCTCGTCCTGGGTGGACAACTCGCCAAGCTCTTTCTTGAGCTGCTGTAGCTTTCGGAATTCCGCTTTGTCAGACGTGTCCAAGTGTTGCACCTGGTCAAACAATGAGCAACAAAGTAACTGCAGTCCTTCATCTCTAACTTGGTAGTGCAAGGTGAGTTGCTCAACGCTGGAGCCGATTGCTTCCCTGCTCTTCGCACACATGCGGACGACTTTCAGCCCCTGGCACCAGAACTCAGTCCAAGTTCCTATCGTATGACACCTGGCGCCTCACCGTCTTGTGGATCTTCTCAGTCAGGTGATCCACAGCGACGTTACTGGGGGCAGTAACAAGCACCTGCCCATGGCCCATCCGAGAGAGATGGTAGACGATGCAGGCACTGGTGACGGTCTTGCCGGTTCCTGGGGGTCCCTGGATGACAGAGAGAGGTTGCTGCAGAACGCTTTTCACCGCAAACACTTGAGAATGGTTGAGCTCAGGAAGGCCAGGAGCGGAGAATCGATTGGGGAGAGAGCAACGAATTGGTTGCGGCTCCACGTCATGCCCAAGAAGGCGGTGATAGAGATAGCCGGACACTGAAGTCTCGTCCACAGCAAAGGTTCGCATCGCACTCTGCATGCGGTCATAAGTGGTGGACTTCCAGACAAACTCAACGCTGAAGCCATGGGTGGCCTCGATGGGCGCGTTGTTGCCATTCCTGATCTCCAGCGCGACCTCCTCGCTGCTGGGCTTCTCGATGACGTGACCAATGCTGCTCCACTGCTTGAGCCCGTCGTTGAACTTGAGCTTGAGCTCGTCTCCGGGCATCAACCGGATCTCTCCCTCGTCCTTGGCGAACATGAAGTAAGCAATGCGCTTGTTGTTCAGCCCAATGTCCCAATGCACCACCAGGTCCTCCTTGGTCTGCTGCTCCTTCATCTGCTTGTCCGTGTCAGCTTCGTACTTGACCAGTGGGCCGAAGATGTTTTGGTACTGATAGGCGTCCTCAAACTGCATCGGAACTGGTGTCGGCTCATCGTCGATCCCAGGTTCGTCGAGGTCTTCCAGGTTTGCATCTGGCTTGTTCTTCCAGACTTCTTCCAACTTAGAGAGCTGCGTGGCTGTGAGGAGACGAGCTCGCGATTGCTCGAACTGAGAAGGTGGCTTCACCAGCCATGGCAGGAACGACTTGTTGCTATCGATGAGCGGCAGCCACAGCGATAGGTCCCAGTTGCTGTCCTTCATCCCCCCCGCCTGCACGCACTGGCGACAGAGCAGCACAACAACCTGCTCTTGCTTTGCGGGGATGAATCCGAGCATGAAGACGTTTCTTTCTCCACAGTTGTAGCACTCGAGTACGGTCTCGCCAAGAGGGGAATCACGGTGCAAGGAGACCTCCTTCTGCTTTGATCTCACCAGATGGTTGACGATGCAGGAGCCGCTGAACTTGTTCCCTGAGCTGTTACAGAACCACTTCCCTGTCTTGATACATCGAACTACACACGAGGGATTGTGAATCCCACAGTAGGCGCAGGCATGCGCCGGGAGTTCCCTGCTCCCATCCTCGTCATGCAGCGCGTCGTCGTCAAAGGTCTCCTTGAAGTCCAGCTCGACCGTCCCCACATTCCCGTCCTGGTAGTTGCGATTATCCGCGTACGGCTGCTCTGAGTCTCCATCCACTGAGGGTTTGCTTCCGTCGGCTGCCCAGTCCGAGAAAGCGGGCTGCGAACTATCTTGCGACATGCCAGCGAACTCGTTGAAGTTGAACTCCACATCCGCCTCCGTGCCCTGGGTGTGTGAGAACTCGAAGAATTTGAAGTCCTGGCTTGCGTCCTCCTCCTCGTCGAAGAAGGACGCATCGAACTCTTGCGCTTGCGACGTGCTCAGCCCTGTCGTGTCTTGGCTGATCTCCTGCGAAAATGGCAGGCTAGCAGGGTTCGCCATTGTGTCCCTGCAAAACAAGACAGGTTAGCGTGGGCTACCTACAACGCTTGCACGAGGTGTGAGTGTTGATGATAGGGACCAGGAAGCAAGGAGGCACTAGCTGAGAAATTTTGCAGGAAGTTTGATCGACCGCAGGAAATGTGACTTTGGCATCAACTTATCCTAACATGCTGCGCCTTCCTCGTCTATCCTCGACAGCCATAGCTCTGAAAAACTAGCCTCACACGACATATGCTGCCTCGTCGCCTCCCACCTCCTGGATCGTGCTTCCGCTCCCTACCAATCTTTTTGCCCCCCATCATTCTGTTCCCTCCTCCCCTCCCCTCCCTTCCCCATCCCTGGCCCTGCTCTCTTCGCGTCCTCTTCCCCTTCCCCTCTCTCCACCTCGCCTCCTCCTCCTCCTCCTCTCTGCCGCCCCGCCCCCCCTCAAATCGTCCCTGCCATTCCCTCCCGCCATTTCACGAGAGCGGCGGCAGACGCCTGCATCACTTAAAACCCTAAAACTTTAAATTGGTTTTACTTCATCAAAATCTACTTTTATATTTTCATTGTACGATTTTTTTCTCAAATCTTTTCATTGGTACTGTATTACAAAATATTATAGAAAATGATTTTTAATATAAGGAGATAAATTGTATAATGCCAAAAACAAATTTTTAGTCCCCGATTTTGGAAAACGTGTAAAACTGCAATTTGTATACTTAAAATAGTTTTAGAAACATTGAATTGATTTGATGGAATGCATACAACCCTGTTGCATTGGTAGATGAATATTATAGTAATCTGTATGAGATAAATAACTTTATATCGAAATATGATACCATTGCTATCCAGAATAATAGAGAAATAACAATGATAAAAATATTCAATACAAATTAATTGTTTTAATTTGTACCATAGCTACTTGGTATAAAGCTTTATAAAACCGCCACGCACGTCAGGCTTTTCCCCCATGGCGCCAAAAGACCGGAAGGATCGTAGCGGAGGAGCGGGAGCATGGCGGACGGAGAGGGATGGGGAGAAGGATGTGTCTTGTCATATCTAACTGCGATGCTTCGACCACACTGCTCTTGTTGCTTGTACTCGCTGACCCTCCTGTGCTGCCTCCTCTCTTTGATTATCCAGTTTTGATGGGGGTTTACGGGATCGCCTTACTAACGCCCCCCTTTGACCTCATTGCCTTCAGTGTAGCGTGCGATCTCATCCTGAAAGAACACATGCTGCGATCCTCGCAATGTTCTCAACCATGCATCTCTAACTTGCGCGCTTTCATCTTGCTTTTGTTCTGATCTTGTCGCATGCAATGTCACCCACGAGCAACCCTTTCTGCCTGTGCAGCGAGTTTGTTCACCAACACGTTCATACCGACGATGATTCCGACGACGATGATGTCGTTCATGTGAATATTGATGATGCTGAGGGGAGGGAGGGGCGAAGGAAGGAAGCATTGCAGCTATCCCCGCGCATGCTTGCGCCCTATCAAGACTTGCGACGCAGAGACGAACATGGCCACCGAGAGCGATGCACCAGGAGCAGTGACGAAGAGTGGAGCAAAGGTAGGGATGGAACAGCTCTCGTGCTCTTATAACGTCCGCACGCCCTTGCAGAATGCCAAGAGTGACGCGCAGAAGTTCTACAAGAAGCGACCAGACCCTGAGGGGTTGAAGGTGCGGCGTGCGGTGACGTCTGGTGCCAGCTGAGGTCTCCGCTGCCGCAGCTCATTGAAGAGGGCGATGCCGCCATGAAGGAGAATGACTTCGCTAAGGCCAAGGCTCTCTACGACAAGGCAAGGAGCTGAGTGGGGTAAGAGGGGACGGCTCTCAACGGTTATGGCAGGCCACAGAGATCTGCAAGGCTTCTTCGGTGCAGGCAAGCAGCTGGACAGGACACACCTATACAGAGCTAAGAGAGTGTCGTGTCGCTAGGCCGAGAAGCCCAAGAAGGAGCCGAAGCCCGCGGCCGCGGAGAAGACAGAGGAGCCCGAGAAAGTTGTAACAGCCGACTGATGGACTCGAACCCTGACCGCTGCTGTGATGAGCAGACGGGAGCCAACGCCTCTCGCACGCTCCTCTTGTCAGATCCCAAGACGAACTTGCAGGTTCTTTCTTCTCGCTCCTTCGCACCTCCTGCTCATTTCGCTCGTCTTGATGAGCTCCCACATCGCCCTACCCTTTGCTATCTCTTCAGCACCTGTGTCTCACTATTTGCGTGCCCTCCACATGCCTTCCTCTGTCTTGTTCTCTCCTCTTCTTTCATATTCCTCCCTCGATCCGTTCTGTACGCAGCACTTTGTTGGTTTTCATTTTTCCTACAGGCAAAGCCGATGAGGGATGGAGTACCCGAGGAGAAGAACTACGCTCGCAACTCACAGCAAGTTCTTGATGAGCACCTCAAGGTTGCCTCTTCTCCTCTCCTCTCCTGCTTGTGTTCTCTTCTTTTTCAAGCTTTTCTTTTCCTTTTCTCCTTTCCTGCTGCCTCGCCTTTCACCTCTTTTGCTTCTTCTTGTCCCTTATCTCGCTCCCTACATCTTCTCTTTCTCCTTTTCTCATCCATTTCCTCACACTTGGGCTCCTTCTGCAGACCACAGGAGGGAAGTACCTCACCCGCTTTCCCCCTGAGCCCAACGGATACCTTCACATCGGTCACGCCAAGGTGATGAGAGAGTCTTGTTCTCTTTACGTGCGAGGCTGGTGCAAGATGTTGATATGCTCCTCAGGCGATGAACTTTAACTTTGGGCAAGCCAAGATCGCCAAGGGCATGGTTGCTCCTACTCCCACTCCTGCTCCCGCTCCCGCTCCTGCTCCTGCTCCTGCTCCTGCTCCTGCTCCCGCTCCTGCTCCTGCTCCTGCTCCTGCTTCCGCTGTTCGACCTGCTCTTTGTCCTCCTCCTGATATTTCTATCTGCGTCTTCTTTTTGCTCTCATCACAAAGTTGTTCTCATGGTTGTTTGCCAATTGACTCATCGTTGAAGGGGATCGGAGGCGAGACGATCATGCGGTTCGACGACACGAATCCGGAGGCGGAGAAGCAGGTGAAGGGATGAGAGGAGAGAGGAGGAAGAGAAGGGAGAGAAGGGAGGGAGGTGGAGAATAGTAACAGAGATAGAAGTAGAATAACAGGGGGAAAAGATGGTAGCAATAGGGGAATTCTAGACAAGCAAGAAGTCAACACGGAAGGAGGAGGAAGTATGCGCATTTTGTGCTGACGAAAAGGATGCCTTGGTCTAGGAATACATTGACTCCATTCTTGCCAACGTCAAATGGCTCGGAAATAATCCAATCAAAGTTACTTATTCCTCTGGTAGGTTGTCGGCTTTAGAGCACTCGACCCTCCCTCCTACTCTTCCTGTGTCTTTCCTCCTGCCCCTTCCCCCTATCCCGTCCCATCCTTCGCAGTTCCTTGGCCCTCAGCCGCGATCTGTGCTGACTGTTGTCTCAGATTATTTCGACGAGCTCTACCAGTTCGCTCTCCAGCTGATCCGTCAAGGTGATACAGGATGTCTTAGATGTCGCCGACCGTCCTCGTCCTCGTCCTCTGCAACCTCTATCTCCATCTTCTCCTCATCCTTCCTCTCCTTCCCCTTGATGTCTGTTGTCGCTGTAGGGGATGCATATGTCTGCCATCAGACCAAGGATGAGATCAAGGCGAGCAGAGACATCATCCGACAGGTAGTACCCCCTCCTCTCCATTCACTTGCTCGCTCCTTCGAATCCTCTCACTCCTCTCTGCCCCGTTCCATCCTCCCTGTCCTCCTGCTCCTCTCCTCCCCATCCTCCTGCTTCCTCCTCCCCGTTCTCTCTGGGCTGCCATCCTCGTCTCATCTCTCCTTCCTGCAGGCGCACATCGATCACCTCAAAGAGATGCCGGCTGGCGCCTACAGGTGAGCAGGCCCGGCGTTGCCTCCCATGAGAACTTTCATTGCCCCTGCTGCGAGAGGACCCTGAGGTCATCGCAGTCCCTGGCGAGAGACGGGAATGGAGGAGAACCTTGCCAAGTTTGAAAAGATGCGGACCGGACAATACGAGGAGGGCAAAGTATATCTACTCCGTCCTCCCTCCTCCTTCCTTGTCCTCGTCCTTTCATTCTTCCCTTCCTTCCCCGTGGAAACCTTCGCCTGACCCTAGTGTTTCTCCCTTGTTACCTTATCTGCTTCTTGCTTGCACCAATCTCCTCAACGGGTTATGATTTCTAGGCGATGCTTCGTATGAAAGGAGACCTCTGGAGCGACAACCCAGCCATGTGGGATACTGTCTTCTATCGGTGAGAATGGAGGAGAAGATGAAAGAAGTGGAGGAGAAGTGAAGCATGAAAAGCAGAGGAGGCGAGTAGTCGCCGTGCAAGAGCAGATGGAATGAAGGAGGAGTGAGGAGGGATTCATTGGCCGGGGGGGAGAGGGAGAGAATAAAAGGGAGCAATTAACTTGGGACGAGGAACTGACTTTGGAAGACAGCATCAAGTTTTCTCCTCATCCCAAGGCTGGTGATCGAGTAATACAGGAGGAGGAGGAGGAGGAGGAGGAGTGACTTTGAGGAAGTGGTGTATCTACCCGACGTACGATTACACTCACTGCATCGTCGACTCGCTGGAGAACATTTCTCACTCTCTTTGCACACTCGAGTTTGAGACCAGACAGGTACCTATCTCCTCCTGTTCCTCTCCCTCCTCCTCCTCAACTCCATCCCTTGTCCTCCTAATTCACGAATTCCCTTCCCTTTTCATTGTTCGTTCACCTCGTTCTGCATCTTATCCTCGTCATCTTCGTTTCATGTTGTGACGGCCCGATAGGCTGCCGACGGCCCGTACTACTGGCTGCTGCACAAGCTTGGAATCTACAAGGTGAAGGAGGAAGAATGGGAGAAAGAGAGGGAGAGACGGGCAGGAAACAAGCAGAGGAGGAGGATTCGAGCAGTTGTCAACTTTGACATGTCTTTGTTTATCAGCCCGTCACCTGGGAGTACTCTCGCTGCAACATCACTCACAATGTTCTCTCAAAGAGAAAGCTCAATGCTCTGGTTGCCCTATCTCCTTCCCCCTCCCCCCTTGTTCTTCATCCCTGCTTGCTTCTTCTCCTTATCCTGCCCCGCTGACTGTTCTCGCATCTTTATTCGCATCCTTCCTTTTCATCTCATCTTTCCTTCATCTTTCTCGCTTCACTTGTCCTTATTCCTTCACAGGTCACCAAGAAGATCGTCAGCGGCTGGGATGATCCTCGTTTGCTGACCCTAGATGGGTTGAGGAGGAGGTCGTAGCCCCTCCCTCTTCTCCGTCCCTCTTCTCCGTCCCTCTTCTCCCTCCCTCCCTCCCTCCCTCCCTCCCTCTCTCCCTCCCTCCCTCATGCACTCCTTCGTTTCGCATCTTCTTCGCCCGTACCGATTCTCTCCTCACGCTCTTCTCCATCAGAGGATACAGCCCAAGCTCCATCAATGCCTTCTGCGAGCAGATCGGAGTCACGAGATCAGGAACCATCACCACTCAGGTCCTGCTCATCATCATGGATGTCTTCATTCTTCTCTGCATCATCCTCCTCTGCTACACCCTGTTCCCTCAACTCTCTACCTCCTCGTTGTTATCCTGCTCTTCTTTTTCTTCTCCTGCGTTCTCGTTCACACTGGCCTGTTGATAGATGCATGTGCTGGAGAATTGCATCCGAACAGAGTTGGACCTCTCGGCAAGGAGAGTGTTTGCCGTCGTGCGCCCTCTGAAGGTTATCATCATCATCATCACCACCACCACCACCATCTCCACGATATTCATCATCATCATCACCACCAACACCACCACCATCTCCACGATATTCGTCGTCGTCATGTCGTCGTCGTCGTCGTCGTCGTCATCATCATCATCATCATCATCATCATCATCATCATCATCATCATCATCATCGTGGTGGTCATCCGTCTTTTCTCAAATGTTAACGATTTCCTTTTTCAGGTTGAGATCACCAACATGACACAGGAGGAGAAGCTGAAAGTACCAAATCATCCCAAGGTGCCACTCGCTCCCATCTCCCCTCTCCTCCATCCTCCCTCCCCGCTCCTCACTCCTCACTCTTCCATCAGCATCTTCCTCGTATCGTGCTGTCGCTTTTCGTCGCCTCCCTGCCTTCACCTTGTGCATCAGGATCCGTCAATGGGGGAACGCGAGATTCTCTTCTCACGCACCATCTTCATCGAGCGCGATGACTTCCGCCTGCAAGACGATCCCCAGTACTTCGGTCTCGCTCCTAACAAGGATGTTGGTCTGTTGGGAACAGGTGCGGAGGAGGGAAAAGGAGGAGGAGGTAGAGGGGTGAAGGGGAGGAGGGAAGGAGGGAGAAAGAAGATAAGGGAGGGTGAGAAGAAAGGAGGGAGGAGGGTGTAGGAGCAGGGGACGAGATGGAGCATACAAGATGGCGATCTCACTAGGGGGGGCAGGAGTTGTGCTCACGTGCACGGAAGTGGTCAAGGACAGCAAGGTAAGAGGAGCTGTGCAAGGGAAGGAGAGGAAGCGGTGGGGGATGGGAGGGAGAAACAGAGAGGAAGGAGGAACGATTAGGAGAAGAGGTTTGGAAGAAAGAGAGGGAGGACAAGGACGAGGACGAGGAGGACGAGGGAGCGGTGGTGGTGGCGGTGGACGGAAGTGGGAGGGATGGCTGAGGGTTTCCGCTAGGGGAACGTCGAGAAGCTGAAGGCAACTGTACGCCCTCGTGGAGACGCCAAGCCAAAGGGAAACATCCATTGGGTGTCGGAAGGTCAGGAGGAGATGCAGGAGGACTGAGATGAGGGGATAGGATGACGAGGAGGTTTGTGGAGAGGTTGACTTGATCTGCTACAGGAGCTGCAGTCAAGGCTGAGCTTCGCTTGTACAGCAACTTGTTCACCGTCGAGAATCCAAACGTCACTCCTGCAAAATGTTGATCTCCTTTCCCCCCTCCCCCTCTCCCTTCTCTTCACCTCCCTTTGCTCTTCCGTTTCCTTCCCTTATCACTATGTCTCGCCTCCTGCCTTGCGGCGTCGTGGTCCTCCTACTCCTTCCTGTCCTTGTTGTCATCTGCTTCTTCCCTCGTTGCCCCCCCATCATCTTTTCGCCTCCTTCCTCCTCGTACGCTCTCTTGCTTCCTCTTTAACTTTATCGTGCAGCTGCTGCAGCGGCTGAGGAGCCCGTCAAGGTTTTGACCCCCACTGCGCTTCCCTCTCTCCCTCCCTCACCATCGCTGCAGGGAGACGAAGATGTGGAGGACGACGAGGAGGTAGCGGGAGGAGCTGGCTCCTGGCTGGACTACATCAACCAGGGTGAGAGGAGAAGTCACTTCGCTGCTGCTGCTCCCTCACCATGCCTGTCAGACTCTCTCAAGGTGGAGAAAGATGCTCTGGTGGAGCCGTCGCTCCTTGCCTTCGCCTCTCAGCCAGGTGAGAAGAAGGAACAGAGGACAGGGGAGAGCGGGACAGGGGAGGAAAGGAGGGAGATGAATGGAAAGATTAGCAGGAACAGGAGAGCAGAGCAGAAGAGCAGAGCAGAGCAGAGCAGAGCAGAGCAGATGAAAGAGCGTTGAGAAGGGAGTACGACGTCGAGCAGAGAAGGAACGAGCGGGAGGAGGTTGACGCATGTGCAGGCACCTCCTTCCAGTTCCAGCGCGTCGGTTTCTTCGCTGTCGACCTGGACAGCAGCTCGAGCAAGGTTCTGACCTCCCCATTATCCAGCCCAGCTGACTTGTCACAGCTCGTGTTCAACCGTGTGGTTCCTTTGACTGGCCCAAGAGCTATCGTGTAAGGCGGAGGGAACCGCTACCATAGGGGAACAAGTGGAGGAAAGGGAAAGGCAGGAGCGGGAGCAGGAGCGAGAGCGGGAGGGTTGAAAGACTTGCTGTTAATACTCTCGAACTTTATCTCCACTTGCGCGTTACACAAGGGGCTGCAGATTAAGGAAAATGACTAGTTTGACAAGACAGCTGGCCGGCTGGTGGAGAGGGAGGGGTGGGAGGAGGGGGACGTTCTCAGCTCTTCATGATGGTAGAGAAGATGATGTCGTGCATGAACTTGGCCCTCTCGCGCTACATGGCATGACGTTAGAGACCGACTGACAGGGCAGGTAGTAGGAAGACAGAAGAGCAGGCAGCGGCAGAGGCAGCGGCGGCAGAGGCAGCGCGGAGATGAGGAAGTAGTGGACAGGAAGCATATTGGGGGGAGGCGTTTGAGCACCTTTCTCCTTGTCGCCTCAGTGTCTGCTGGTTTTTCTCCCTGAGCACGGCTGTGGAGGGGTGAGGAGGAGCAGGGGACAGCATAAGGCACTAGTTACCTCTTCTTCTCCTCCTCCTTCCCCTCCCTCGCACGTAAGATGATCTCCTTCAGCGCAGAAGCCTAAAAGGTATCATCACAAACCGTTTCGTCCTCCTCCCTCTCCCTCGACCTCTCCGTCTCTCTCTCTCTCTTATCCTCTTCCTCCCTCTCCCCCTGCTTGTCCTTTCATTTGCTTCTCCCTCCTCTCCCTCAAAAGCGCCTCGCTTTCTTCTGAGTTACATCCTCTCCCACCTGGTAAGAGCCTCCATACTTGTCCTTGGAAAACATCTTCGACCCTACGTTTTCATCAGGGTGAGGGAAGCAGGAGGGGGAAGGAGAGGGAGAGCGGGGTAAGGAAGGAAGGACGAAAAAAGCATGGGCGGGAAGGAGGGAACGGGAAAGAGTATGGAGGAGGAGGAGAAGGGAGACCACTGGAGGAGGCGAGGGGCTCAATAGTCAACGAGGTGTTGCTCCTGTACTCGTTGACGAGGCTGGACAGAGAGTCGGACATGGAGCTTCTCGTACTTGTCTGCTGCCTCCGATCAGCACAGTAGCGGCCACGGGAGAGGGAGAGAGAGGGAGGGAGAGGGAGAGCGAGCGAGCGAGCGAGCGAGCGAGAGACAGAGACAGAGAGACAGAGACGGAAACAGAGACAGAGAGCACGAGGGAGGGGGAGGGGGGGGGTTATGCACACATGGGGAGGAGCGCGAGGGGGAGTACGACAGAGAGCATGAGGTTTGCGGGGAGGGGAGGAGCTGTAAACGGAGAGGAGCAGGAACATGGACGCACCGACACTGAATTCCTCTTTCCGGTCCTGAAGATCAGCAGGGGACGATCCATTTGACCGTCGGGAGATCCGTAGGAGTTGTTCGAGTAGCGACCTGAGGTGGCGAACGGTCAGGACAAGGACGATGAGGGAGGAGAACGAGGAGGTGGTGTTGGTGGATAAGGAGGTGGTGGCGGTGGCGGTAGAGAAAGAAGAGGACGAGGACGAGGACGAGGACGATGCGGAGGAGGACAAGGACGAGGACAAGAACAAGGACAAGGACGAGGAAGGAGCAGCAGCAACGGCAACAGCAGCAGAACATCACTCGAGCACTCACCAGGAGAATTATCTTCACAGCGATTATTTCTGTGAGACCTGGATGGAGGCGATTCACAAACAGAGGAACAGAGTCTAACAAGACCTGGATGTGTCCGAGCTCAGAGCTTGAAGTTGTGAATATGCTGGAAAACGCTCGTGAGTGAAACCAAAGGCTGCGGATGAGAACAATGAGGGAGGAGGGGATGAGGGAAAAGGCACTCTTCTTCATGGCTGGTCAAGGAAGTGAATGTCTGGGGCATATGGCCGACGTTTACCATCACATGATTCTTCATTCGATCGCTCCATGCCTGGGCAAAGCGATTGGATCAGGGAATGCTCTTGGATAGAAACCGTTCTCAGAAAGAAATCCACACAGACTCTAACCCATGGACAAATTTGCGATAACAGGTATTTGAACGTCTGGAATGAAACACTAGCAAGGAATACAGAACTCTTGCGTGCGAGCGAAGGTGAGTAAAGGACATGAACAAAACTTCGACCAGTGCAAGGAAATAAGATCCCATGAGGATGCAGATACGTGTCGGATGAGGAACAACAGATAGAACTAAAGAAGAGACAAGGAGATGTGAAGGGATGAAATCTGAGGCGCTAGGAACAAATAGAGTTGAGAGAAACAAGAGAAACTGGAAAGGTGTTAGTTCCATGAGAAGGAAAGTGAGTTGGAGGATGGAGAGCAGCAGCATCAGCAGGGACGAGAAGAACATGAAGATCAAAAGTGACATGGCAAGCATGATCTCATTGCACGCGGCTCCATGCAACAGGTATGGTGGTCGCCCGGTCCTTAGAGAGGAGGGGGGTTTTGGGGGGTGGGGGTGTTGAGGTGTACCGGTAGTTTACAATGATTTAGATATGGAATTATAGGGTGGGGTGCACCGATTGAGACCAAAGGGTAAGTACCGGTGGTCTGATATTCCCAGCAGGGGGTAGTAGAAATTGGGGTAAGTGTATGGGGGTCATGGGGTACTCAAAAGGCCTCAGAGGGGTGGGTTGGAAGTTGCAGGTGGGGGGTACTGCTAAGCGACAGGTTCTTTGGGGTCCCGTCTTGAGTTGATCGAGGGAATAGGAGGGGTTAAGAGTGGGGAAATGGGGGGTGAGGGTCCAGGGCGGAGAATATGGGAACCTATCAGGTAGGGTAGGGTCATGGTGTTAGGTGAAGTTTAAGCTGGGGTGGGTATATCCATGTACCCACAACATTCTCTGAATTGTTCCCTTGAAGTAGGAGGTAGGGTCATGTACCCTACCCGTTTTCTGGTTCAGGGCCGGCACAGGACGCGGGGGGCTAGTAGCAGGCTCCGGCGACCGCACGGCCCGGTAACCGTTGAACTGCCCGGCGGCCCCCCGCCGGTACGAGTCCCGGCGACTCAGTCGCGGCGGCCGGGCGGCGGCGCCTTGCCCTCGTCGTCGGACTCCTCCACGCCGCCAGCGGGTCACCGGCCCCCCTTGCCGCGGGGCGTCCTATCCTAGTACCAGAGAATAGTAGTTTGAACCGTTCGGAAGGCCGGGCGCGGCTGGCACGGTACTGATCACAGTCATGGCCGTGACTTAAGTTTTAGTTTCAAGAGGATTAGTAAGCCTGGTTGGTTCTCAGGCTGGCATTTCTCTCAGAGTCTCGCCGTGCAGCCTTGTATCAGAGTCAGCCTGCCGGGGTGCCGCCCCGGCTGCCGGGCCGACTGAGTTCTCCCGACGGTCGGACGGTCCACCGTTACTGATTTTTGACTTTTAAAAACGGCCTTTGAGTCAACTTTTAGATTTCAAGGTTGACATTTTTTTTCCTGGTGAAGTTTCGTTGACCACTGCTGTCACTGCGATCCGACATGGTGGTGTGAGGTCCGGGATGGGCTGGACGGAGCTGCACGGGGCTGCCGGCGATGGCGACGCGGAAGAGGTGAAGAGGCTGCTCACTAGTGGGCTGGACGTGCACGAGGTGGACAATGGAGGGCTGACAGCGCTACACGTCGCTGCTGAAGAAGGATATGTGGAGGCAGCAAGGCTGTTGTGCTCGCACGGTGCAGACCCCTGCGCAGCGTCAAAGATAGGGCAAGAGACGTGTCTTCACTTTGCGGCTAGCGAAGGGCATCTTCAGTGCGTTGAAGTGCTTGCAAGTCATATGGACAATGTGAATCAGGAATCATGTGAAGGGCTGACTGCGCTGCATGAAGCTGCAAGGCATGATTTCTCCTCTTCGCCGGTTTGCTCCAGCAACAGGCGTCTGAGAGCCATCGCAGGAACGGGTACAAGGACGTCGTCTTGCTCCTCATCGAGAAGAGTGCGAAGGTGAACAAGCAGAGCCACACCGGAAGCACCCCTCTACATCTTGGTGCGATCCCACGGGAGGTGCGTGTGTTCCGCTGACTCCAAGCTCTGTAGCCGTCGAGAATGCTCAGCTGGAAGTAGTATCGATCCTCGTTGCTGCGGGGGCAGACATGAATATACGGGACAGGTATGGCAGAACGAAGGAGGAGACGTATGGTGAGTTAGCGAGTTATCGTCCTGCAGGGACCTCAACACGGCGGCGGATCTGGCGAATACGGAGGAAGTGATGAGAGCCCTGGGAAGCTGGAAGCCAAAGCTGATCATGGCATCGATTCCTTTCCTCTCGATTGTACTCATGACGTTTTACTCTCCTCAGAAACTCCTGGTGGACTTCGTCTCGAGGCTGAAAAACAGAATAGCGAAAGAGACTGGGATGCCTTTGAACGGAGCCACGAAGATCGTGGGTAACTCTCGCTTCAAGAAGCTCTTCTGCCTTGAAGAATTCATGTCCGTGATGGGGCTCACTTCCTAGAGCACTAATCATTGCGCAGAACCTTCCTTGACATCTCCAAATTCAGAGATAAGTCATTGACGGACATCAGCAAGGCTGACGTTGAAGATCGCAGCTGGAGGATCAGGCTCTACGAGGAAGAATGGAACTGGTCCTTGCTCTATGCTCGTCCTCGCCTGATCCTTCCTGACTTTTTTCTCAGTGCCCAAATCCTGACAGACGATCTCGGAGATTCTACCTCCGGTCAGCTTGGAGGCCTTCGCGGGTCCATGGGGAGGAGGTAAGAGATCTCTTCAACTTTCAACATCAGACCTCATGACAGTGGAGCAGGTTTGTGATGCGAGTCGCCAGCGAGCTGGAGGGAGACGGAGAGAACCCAACTTAGCTTGAATACACTGTTAACGGTTCTGCTGTCACTGACCAATTTACCTTCACCCGTTCTTGAACAAGCTGAACAAATTGCGATCCATTTATTCAATACAACAACCCCTGGTACAATCTCAGGGAACTCCCAGAGCCTGGGTTCCTCGATTTTTCACGATATCCGCAACGAAAGGTTCGAAATATCCTCAGCGCCATGTTTCCAACAACAATGGTTCTCCAAAGGAAAGCGAATTCCTGCATTTCATCGTGAGCCACATTATCATAAGCGGTATCATATACCTCTCATTCTGTCAAACCGAAATTCAGCAGAGGTTGGCACTTGAACCTTGTTTGCTAAAAATTCGGCAAACAATTGTTTCCAGTCATTCGGAATAGACATCTCAATGACATTATATCCTCTGCCCACAAGGCAAGTTTGACTTGCAAAAGTTTTGAATGTCTCCATAACTTTGTATTTGAGCATCGGGTGATGAAGAGTGAAAACGTTCTGCAATGTACTTACATTGTGCAACCAGGGATGTCACAGAGATTACCTGCCAGATTTTCGAAGTGACGTTGCAAATCCTCTCCTTGGACCTGTGGTTGTGAACAATCAAGAATGTTGTTGACCAATTGCATATTTACCTGTCATCGAACGACATTCTACCTAAGCTTCCAAGAAGTCGCAACAAAGAAGGGATCATTCGCTTGAAACAATATATCCTGTCCACTATGTGATCCAGCAATATATCGACTCTGTTTGTTTCCCGATCCTGATAATAGGTCAAGATACGTTATTGGTAACAGAACTTCACTACCATGGAAAGTGCCGCGATGTCAGTGATGAGACCCAGAATTGTCGGATCCTTGCAAAGATCATCCACAGCAAGAAACCGTAGGACAAAGCTGAAGGCTTCATCCTGCAGCAGCTCACTTATGAAACATGCTCTTCAAACAAACAAATGTCACCTTTTCTTCAACCAAACTGACACCTGGACTTCCTGCTGTAGATTGAATTCGGAGGATCTCCACAACAAGCGTGCAATGTGCGATCAAGCTACTTCGACAACAGATTGAATTGTTTGATCCAGCTGAATCAGATTGAGTATAAATCATGTTTCGAATTCTGGTCAAAGTAGCGATTATCAATCCGGCAGTAGCCTTTGTGATGCTCTCCTTAATTGTTGGCCAAGTGGAGATGCACTCTCTCGTTGTTTCCATCTGTTCAATGAATAGGAAGATAGCTTTCAATATGAGTAATGCAATCGTGAGGTCCTTCAGTGATCTACATAAGAATGTATGAGTGAATTGCTTGTCAACATACAGCAGAGATCAAACTACCTGAAGACAATTCTCCTGTGAAACATGGACAAGAACCCTTCGTTGCATATTGCAGGAGATTTGAACAACGCTACTGCAAAGAGGTAAGACAGATTCATGGCACTTGTGCCGTAAGATATGTTTTTCTCCGGAAGAGTTTCTTCAAGAAGGAAAAGAATGAGCTTAGCTGAGTTTTGGGCACTTCTTTCATCACCAGAACGGATCAAGAATGCCCATATGTCTCGAGCCATCATCGAAGACATGCTCCCCTTCGACCAAACGATCTGTTGTATGATAGTTAGTTCAGTGACACGTTCCAAATGAGAATGTTTTTGATATACCTCAGAAATCAAACCTTTTTCTGCAGTATGTCTGATATCAGAAGGAGAACCTTTCAGCATTGCAACCATAGAAACAAAGCAGCGAAAGTAAAACCCAACATTCTCTGGATTTTGAGATTCGGTATCCTCATCGCCACAGCTATAAGCCATGCAAGCTTCCATTAGTTGAAAGATATTGCCGGAATTCTTTGCAAGCGTATCTTGAACTGTAGAAGAAAACTTTCCAAAATGAAGCAAAGTTTGCATCAAGAGGTTGCATTGACCAACGATAATACTAGCTTTTTCTTCTGCATTATCTCCAGTAGACGACTCATTCAAATGCAACAATGCCTGCAGCACGGAGGACTGACAAGAAACATTCGACTGTGTGCTAGCAAACAGATTTTCGAGCGCCGCTTCCAGGATGGGTGAGAGTGAATCAGCTATCTCCTTCTTGATATCCTGCGGAATACAGCAATTCACTGCCGGGCTTCCAGCAGATCTCAATTTCGACGCAAGAGTAACAAACTTTGTACTGCATGAGGCAACGCATTGTGGCAAAAAAATGCAGAACTTTGCCAAATGAATCAATATAAAGCGCATCAGCTTCAAAACCTTTCCTGATCGATCTGACTTCAATTCGTCCACCCCTAGTTCATGGAAAGAATTTTCAAGTGCATCTAACATCAGATCTATCAGAGTTGAGCCCCGGAAGTTAGCAGAATATATCACTTTTTCAGTCTGTGATTGTGAGAGAACTTCACTGGATGTTTCAAGAATCCTATCCAAACCTTTGTACGCAGCATTCATCAGCCCCAGTTTCCTTTGCTGCGTGCTGACAAGGCACACATTTACAATGCTGTTGCAAATGGACACAAAAATTTCGGCTTCAGTGCCATCAAATCCGTTGTGCAAGAAAAAACCATTTCTTAGGCATGTCTGTTCAAGGAACGCACATGCTTCTTTCAATATGGCGGTTGCAGTGTTTTGCATCTCCATGACATACGACAATATGTTCTTCCCTTCACTCAACGCCTGTTGAGTCAAAGTCATCATTCGCTATCGTCAATTTACAAGATGAAAAACAATGTAGTACCTCTATGCCCTTGCACAGCCTTCCAAGCAGCGAGATCTCTTCGACACATTTCAGAACCTCATCGGTGAAAGAAGTCCATTGAAATGATGTATTGAGGTCGCTCTCGGCAAATAGACAACGAGAAACCTCATCGAGAAAACCTGTGCTCGCAGCGAATGCCTGTACATGCATAAAACTATTCTCTGCATCCTGCACTTGAACATATTTCTTCAGCTTTTCAGCAAGTCTTTCAAGCATATGGCGATTGATTTGAAAGGTACCTAGGAGAAACGTACTGAAATTCTCAACGAAATTAGGCAGAGAAATGCTGACTAGTTTGAAGATCAAGGTGCAACTAACCATCGCTCTCGCCTGGATTAACAGATCTGAGCCATCCAAGATAGCTTTGAACTGAGACAGCACTTCGTTCCAACTGTCAATCATGTTCTTTGCATTGGCATTTTGGTGTGAGAAATTTCTTGCAGCTATTTGTTCATACATACTTGCTATTGTCTCATCCACATCTGAAAACAGCTCTTCAATCCTTTGTTCGTGGCCTTTCTGAATACTGATGTACAGGTCAACCAGTTTGCTTTTGAGGTTACCAAGGAAATGAGCCATCATGATTGGTTTCTCTGGTAGAGGCAGATCCGAACCTTGGTTCTTCCACTGCACAGAGTTTTCGCTCAAAGTCTCTTCATCTCTGGCCCTCTTCGCCGGAAGGCTCGCCATGTGAGTATCACACTCCATCTCCTCCAGGTTGAACAAAGCGATTCAAACTTCTGAGATCCTCAACATGTCAACACTCACAAGTTGCCGCCAGGTCTCACAGGAGTTCAGCACATGCACATGTTCTGGCATGAGACAATCGCGTTCACCCATACCCCGTCACCCCATCAAGCAACGACGGCGCGAGGCTCGCCATGGACGGCGGAGCAGCTTTTGCGCGGGAAACGTGACCCCCACAAACCATTAGGTTTTACTCAACTCCGACACGCCTTTTTGAAAAACTCCGAAGCTGGCGTGTAGAATTCTCTTCTGCCTTACAGGCGACGATTGTCAGCAACGGAAATAGTTGAAGCGCCTTTTATGCGAAAAGATGTAGTTTCAAGGCGTCAAGAAGACTTTCAAAAAGTGGTCCATATCTTGAAAATTTACCCTGAAATAATGGAGTTCTAGGGTAATTTTCCACCTAGTCTGAAACTTCAGTACCGGTCCATTTGTATGATAGTTGATGGGGTGGAAACTTGAGATCTGAAAAGGAACGTCGTTTCGAAATGCTGACACGCGAAATGGTCTGTTTTGGAACACAAAGGAGTCCTTAGATGCAGCTACCCTACCCCCCCTGACTATTGAGGAGATATGATACCTGATTACCCCTTTATTTTCTCTTCCAAGAACCCCTTCAAAGTACCCCACCGTCAGGTCGCCGGCACTGTTCCTGTAAGGGTCCGCCTCCGTTCTCCCCCCCCCCGTCCTCCTCCCTTCCACAGCCTTTTCTTCCTCCCCTCTGCACCTGCCTGCACTGAATTCGCCTCCTCTCCCCCTCCCACCAACGCTAGCTTCTCTTACGCCATCCTCATACTCCCTACCTGACAAGTCTCTGTTCCTCCCCTGTGCTCTGCTTGAACCTTTGCATTCGTTTCGCTTACCTGCTCCCGCTGTTTCCACTGATATCGTTTGTGCACATAAACTCCTTCAAAAGCATGCAGTCCGGTCACTTCTCTAAGACTATGCCGAACCTTCGATCAAATCCCGAGCCCTTTGCTGGTGATGACCACTATCGGCCGAGCAACGACATATTCGAGGAATGCTGTTGTGGAAACAGTATCTCGCCGTCGTCCACCAGCTCGAAACAATCGACTCTGTCCCTATCGCCAACAGCTCACTTCGCACCCTCTGGGATATTTCTGATTGACGAGAAATCAAGGATGAAGGACGCGATGAACGGCGACGTCATCATGACCGAGCTGCCTACCTTGATTGAGGAGGAATCCCCGTTGTCAAGCACTCAGAATCAGACTAGTCCGAGGAATTTCTTGTCCACTGCATCGTTCCAACGAAGCATGAAGGTGACCGCCAAGGAGTTCAGCAAGATATCAACATGCGCCCCGCCACCAACTAAGTACAGAAGAAGCGCAAAGGACAAGCGGAACAGGAGCTGCTCTACTTCGAGGAGAGTCTTCAATGCGATGCAAGGTTTCAACATCTCGATGACTCTGTCGAAGCAGAGGAAAGATATGTTCAAGCGAACCACATCCATGCCTTAGACGTTTCTGAGCACATTGTTATTATTGCATCTTCATTTTCTCTGCGAGCTTATTTCTATTGTCGTCTGTATGTGAGTCTGTACTTTCAGTAAATTCTCAATGAAGCTCAGAAGGCTCCGCCGCCTCATCTCCTTCCACATAATCCGAAACCTCCGATGAGCTTGCGTCCTCACTCGAGCTGCCATCATAACGAGTCATCTTTGATTGCACAAGAGCACAGGACACGCTTGCCTTAGCAACGGCGCTCCTCTCGTCGTTTTCCTGTAAAGACATCGTCATGGTTGGGTTTGGACAAGGGCTAGGAGCTCTCACCTGTTTATCATAGAGATCTCATCTTCGCTCGCGTCACCTGACTCTTCATCCGCAGAGAATTCCTGGAGGAGGGAAGCATCAGTGCTGTGCCGAGCCAGGAGGGTAGTCGAACCATATCTTCAACCGCCTTCATCGTCTCCTTGAGCTCCTCTTGTAACCTGCCGCACAGCATTCACATGAATCATACAAGGGCCCAAGCGCTCACCGCTCCTCCACAGCAAATTTGGTGCTTTCTGTGATCCTCGTGTTGCCCGTGTAGAGCCTCATGCGTGGAAAGCGGAGCAGGAGTCTAAGGAGGAAATATCAGGACACATGACAGCCCTGGCAAACGGCCTGACTTATAAATGTTTTCTTCGCTGGCGTCAGTGATGTCATTTCTGCTCAGGTACAGCTCTATCATATTGCAGGAGCGGGACATCAAAGTCGTTGTCAAGACTTCCAATCCTGCATCGCTGACCGAGCAGCCTTGCAAGTCCAGCTTACTGTCACAGGGAGATCAGAAGCAACAGGCTTCAGTGCATCACCAACCTTATTCTGTCGTTGGTTCTCAGCATCTCGCAAAGGACTAGAATTCCTTCATCTCCAATCTGGCAGCCGTCCAGATCTATCTTAGTGAAGACATTGTTCGTTGCCAGCACTTCGCAGAGGACTTTCACCCCCTCCACTGTGATCATCCCTAGCTGCCCCGAAATCTTGGCTGACCTGCATGTGAAAACGATCAACATCGCGCCACGAGCTGACTATTCAGCTGACCCGTAGTGGTTGGGGTCCAGATTATCCAGGGCTGCCAACTTCTTCTTGAACTTTGCGCCGTTGAGTTTTGCTGGGAAGTTCAATTGTACCATCCCCTTCCCTTGAATGCCCTCACGATCGGATCCTTTGTAACCTGTGAACCAGGTCCCGTTTGACCCGCAGCTCTTTCGCTTGCTCAGCTTCTCTTCCTCTTTGCTGGCAGAGTCATGTTTCCGGCCTTGTTTTCCTCTCTTGGTTGATGAGTTATGATTTCCTTTCTTCGACCGGCGGATGAATGCTGCATCGACGTTTTCTTCGCAGTCTCCATCGTTGTAAAGTACACAGTATTTCCCATTAGCTTGCACACTCTGTATCCTACCTTTGTACCACCGCTTCTGACCTTCATTTGCATGCCATAGAGCCTTGATTTTCTGCCCTACTTTGAATGAATTCGGATATATTTCACAGTTTGACTTGGCCAGCATTTTCTGTCGGCGCTGCTCTAGAGTCAGGTCCTCGTCTGAGTCCTGGGGATCTTCAACAACTTGCCGTGACTTCACATTTCCTTCAAAATCATCAGACTCGTCATCCTCTGAAAAAACGTTCTTCGATAATCGTTTCCCCTCCCCATGGCCAGAGTTTGCCATCTCCTTGTTTGCAGCTGGTGTGAAATGCGACAGGAAGATCACAGGGCAATCATCGCTGCTTTCAGCTGTATCATGTCCTTTCAAATGCTGTCCAGGAGTAGCATCCTTTGCTTCATCGTCATCGCATGATTGTATTTCCTGAGATTCAAGCCTCGACACTGACCAATCTCTGTTTGACAAGAAAAAGTTATGAGAGGGTTTGCCGCTCGAATGGCAAAGGTTGACCTGATACATTGTTGCAGCACAGTCTCATCAATCACTTCATTGGAACATTTCCAAGTCTCGCCATCTGACCAAGTAATCTCTCTACAAGAACCTCCTTTCTTGACAAGTTTCCTGAGCAAATTCGAGCCAATCAGGATATGCGTACATTCCGGAGCAGCCGAGGCATGCACGTTCGCCCCGCACAGCAGAGTCTGTTTCATGCATCAGCAACTTTATCCCATGTATCTCCCAATCAAACTCTCACAGTCGCTAGAATCAGTTGTAGATCGAACGAGTCTGTGAATGATTCCTCGGTATGTACACATATGTGGACCTGGGGCAACTTGATCAAAGACATAGCAAGACCTATGAAGCATACTCGCTCCATGCCAGGCACTCCACTAGCGGCCTTGAGAGGCTTGAAGGAAGCAAAAGACTCGAGGGAATGCGCAAACCGGTCGACAACACAGGTGTGCAGCCATATCCGGGTAGCGAATTGCTTGCCTTGTTCCCTTGCCTGACAAGAGCGTCACAAGCAGCTCAACTAGAGCTGGGAGATGAGAGATGCGAATGAACCATAGGTAAAGACATACCCATGATGAGAATATCCCTATCTCCTGGTCCACCTCCTCCTTCCCCGTCTCCCAGTAATCGAAGATCTGCCGAGGTAGGTATCAGCGCGACAGGTCAAAACGGTTCATGTCATCACCACGTGAGTGCATTCTTGCACTTCCTTGGCGATCTTGCCACCGCAAGAAAGGTACTCCTGAGTGAAGCAAGCAACTCAAACCTCGTCGCACTGACCCTCCCCTACCTCAATGTCCCTCTGCGACCCCATGAGCCCGTTGCACTCGGATTCCAGCGGGAGGAGGTACAGGCATGTGCCCCGAGCCCATGAAGGGCTCTCCCAACTTTCTTCATCGCTGTTCACGCTCTCCCACCCGCTGCTGCACGACTCTCCTTCCGTGTCGCTCTGACCTTCTCTCACGGCTTGCAGCTTGTTCCAAGTCTCCCCCTGATCTGAAGGCTCCTCCCTGTTCCGCTTCCTCTTCATCAAGGGTGACTTTCCTCCCCTTCTCCTGTCCGCCGAGGGTGAACCTAGCTCTATCACCCTCTCCCTGTTGTTGCCACAGAGCGGATGCCGAGACAGAAAATCTTTGATCAGTTTGCTCCCTTCTCCACCAAAATCGTTCTCTCTCAGATCCACGTACTCCAAGTCTGGTGAAAGTTCAATCCCCTTCAGGAGCATGGATAGGCTCTTGCTGGTTATCCCGTTCTGACCAAGGTCCAGCCATGTCAGACTGTTCTCGCGCATCAGGAGCGTCCGGCACAGATCCTGGCACCCGTCGTCGCCGATACAGCAGCAGCGGAGGTCAAGGGCCTTGTGCCCGCCAACCTCTGCCATGGAGAGGTAGACAGCCTGGAGCTGTTCCCTGCTGAAGAAGGATCCTCTCAGATCCATCTTCCTCTCCCCCTTCCCCTTCATCAACTTCTCCATCGTCTTCCTCCATTCCGCTCCCTCCACCCCCGCCATGTGGCGCAAGCGCGGGACGGGATGGGAACCGGGGTAGTGGACGAATTCCAAACGGGGTGGGTCCTGAGGCTGTTTGAGAAGGGGTACTCAAGATGAAGGATTGTTCAAAAGGGTGGGTAATAACAGATCAAACAAGGGGTACAAGAGAGGAAACGGGTGGGTAATTGTTTCAAAAATCAGGGTAGGGGGTGTTTTGTTTTTTCTTTTACAGAGGAAACGGGTGGGTAATTGTTTCAAAAATCAGGGTAGGGGGTGTTTTGTTTTTTCTTTTACACAGGTTTACTGTTAGAAAAGGGAGTAGCAGGAGCGGCAGGATGAGCAGGAGCAGAAAGAGGGTAAGCAGAATCAGGAGAGGGTGCACAGAGTCGACACCTGAGCAGGAGCAGAAAGAGGGTAAGCAGAATCAGGAGAGGGTGCACAGAGTCGACACCTGAGATGTTGCCATGTTGGCCAGACGAACAAACGAGAAGGAAAAACGGAAAATGAACATGATTACACAACTTCTATCAGATCAAACTTATCAAACATAGAGGGCTCCGAAAACGATACTGATCACCATTTTGGAGTGTAGGATGACGGGATCATCGCTGATCAAGTTCACACTCAACTACGAGGTCGTTACCTGCTCTAACTTGGAGCGGGGGCTTCTGATCGAAATGCTCAGGTGCTCGACGAGTTTGTGAACTCGACGAAAGCGCTTTTCCAGGAGCATGACAAGAGGTAGGAGCGAGTTGCTTCATGCTCGAGCTCTGACGACTTCGTCTCGTTCAGGATCGCTGTCCTTGAGAAGCAGCAGGTGGGCTCATGGCCTCCCGTACTCGGGCACAGTTTTCATTGATGGCCCGCTGCTTCTAGGTAGCGCTGACAAGTCAGAACCAAGCTCTGCAGAAGCAGCTCAAGGTGATTCGGCAGCGAGGGGTGCCTACTGCATTGACGGGCGATTATGTAGAACAGGGAGGATGAGATAAGAGTTTTGAGAGGGGAATGCAAATCGCTGGCCCAGCAGGTGTACATGAAGCGATCCCTTGCGGTGCCTGTACTGATGGGCATTACTGCCGAGCAGGTCATCGATATGGAGGTGCAGAATCAAGGACTGAGGGAAGAGAACGCGTTGTCCTTCACCAAGATGTATCAGAAGCTGGAGAGCACATGTAAGACAATCATGATGAGAATGATGGAGATGATGATGATGATGATGATGACGATGGAGATGGCGGTGATGGTGGTAGTAGTAGTGTTGGTGGTGATGATGATAGCTACTGTGATGCTTTTGTTGCGATTATGACATGACGTTTCTTGCAGCCACATCTGATGGTTTACAGAAAGAGTTTATGATGTTGAAAGAAGAGTCCGACAATCGTATGCTCATCCTTGAGAACCTTGTAAGGGATTTATTCCTTTGTTCCATTAACACCACCACCAACAACAACACCATCATATCATTCTCCTCCTCCTCCTGCTCCTTCTCATCATCATCATCATCACCACTTCCACCACCACCACCACCACTACCACCATGCTCCTCCTCCTCCTCCACCACCACCTCATCATCATACTCTCTTTTCTTCTTCTTCTTCTTCTTCTTCTTCGTCTTGCTCTCCTCCTCCTCCTCCTCCTCCTCCTCCTCCTCCTCCTCCTCCTCCTCCTCTGCCACCATCATCTTCATTATACTCTCTTCTTCTTCTTCTTCGTCTTCGTCTTGCTCTCCTCCTCCTCCTCCTCATCATCATCATCATCATCACCATCATCATCATCCTTCACTATTCTCTTTCGATGACTCTTGAGCAAGATGCGTGAAATCGGAGGAGACAAGGTGAAGGGCATGATCAACGATATCTCATCTCTCCAGCACGGTGACGTCAGCACATGCTGCCTGCTGCGATGACGCGACACGGCAGACACTGTCGCGCTGTGGAAGGAGAATGCTCGGATGGTGCTGGAGATGGAACACAGGGCCCACCACGATGAGGTAGGAAGGAGAGGAGAGAAAGAGACGGGACGGGACGGGACGGGACGGGAGGAGGGGAGGGGAGAGGAGAAGAAGGGTAAAGGAGAAGAGGAGAGGAGAGGAGAGAACGTGACGTGACGGGAGGGGAGGGGAGGGGAGGGGAGGGGAGAGGAGAAGAAGGGAGAAGAAGGGTGAAGGAGAAGGGGAGGGGAAAGATGAGGGGAAAGGAAATGAGATTGAGTGAAGAAAAGGAGCAGGGTAGAAAGAGATGTGGAAGGGAGGGGAGTGAAGGATTGGAGGGGAGAGAAGAGTCAGGGGAAAAATGTTCTTAAACCTCCCCAGGTGCAAGAAATCCGCAAACAGCTGCGAGAGGTCAAGGTCAGAAGCAATCTTCTTCTCCTCCTCCTCTTCCTCCTCCTCCTAGCTGTCCTTGGTTCGCTCCAACCTTCCTCCTCGTCCTTCTCTACCTGCCCAGGGGCTTCAACTGACGAGGACGACGACAGAGGGAGGTTGAGGTCGTGAGGATCAACAGCGGGGAGGAGGCAGAGCAGGAGAGAAGGAAGGAAATATCGGACCTCAAGGTAAGGGAGCAGGCGTCATGGCCCCAACTTGCTGATCCTCGCTACAGGACTCGTTGTGTAACCTGCTGTCAGAGGCTGAGCTGAGGTCAGGAAGGCTCCTGCTCCTGCTCCTGCTCCTGCTCCTGCTCCTGCTCTTCTTGCTCCTCCTCTTCTTCGTCCTGTTGCTTCTCCTCCGACTCCTCCTCTCATCCCTCCTTACTTCCTCTTCCTGTTCGCTTGACTGGCCTCCCGGCAGCTCCCGGCTGGTCAAGTCTTCGCTTGAGCGAGCAGACGAGGTGAGGGAGAGTGAAGGAGAAGAAGAAGAATGACTTGCTTGCAGCTGAAGATGAAATCAGCAGACACCGACAGAGTGAGTGTCCCATTCTCCTCTCCCCTCCCCTCTCTCCTCCATCATCTTTTGTCTTCCTCTCAACTTTCGTGCGACATTGCAGGTGATTGACAATCTCAAACTTGACATCGGCGAGGTGAGAAGAGAAAACATCATCTCACAAGATCATCTTCATGGCATGTCGTACAAGCATCTTACTCACTTGATCTCCTGCAGCAAGCGAAGAATCTTGTTGAGGCACAGAACCTTGTGCGAGCTCTGCTAGGGGCACAGAAGGTAAAGCAGCAGCAGCAGCAGCAGCAGCAGCAGCAGCAGCAGCAGCAGCAGCAGCAGCAGCAGCAGCAGCAGCAAAAAATAAATGATTTTCTTCGCAGCGCTTTGCTGTGGAGCTCGATGACCTCGGGACGAGTGTACGACAGAAACCAGACGAAACCAGTAACGCCCCACCCCCTCCTCCCTACCCTTCCTCCCCCCCCCCCCCCCTCCCCTCCTCCTTCCTCCTCCTCCTTCTCCTCCTCCCTCCTTTTTTCTTCCTGCTGTGCTGACTGCTCTGATTCAGTGGACCTCGCAATGACTGGGTCCGGCAAGAATATTATGAGGCCTCACTCAGCACAGGTCAGAAATTCTTTCAGATCTCCTCCTCCTCTCCTCTCCTCTCTCCTCCCCCTTCCACTCCTTCCCCAATCTCCCCCGTGTTCCACCCTCATTGTCCCTTCATCACTCGCTTCTATCTTCCCTCCCTCCCTCCCTCCCTCCCTCCCTCCTCCCCTTCAGCTCAGTCCCCCAGCAGGCAGTCACCTTCAACCTCCCTCGCTCGTCCTCCCCGGAGGAGGTAAGAAGTTTGCGGGGCCTTCCTGCTGGGATTGAGCTGGGGATACAGGAGGATAGGCCGAGGACGAGTCTTGGCTTCAGCAACGGCCCGTCGAATCTCATCAGCCATTTTCCCCCCGGTAAGGTCAGGAGACCCAACTCGGCGATGCTGAACCGGCCGACGTCAGGTAGGAGGAGGAGAAGGAAATCGAAGAGGAGGGGGAAGAAGAGGAGGGTGGGTTCAGAGGCGACGAGAAGGGAGGGAGGAGCAGGGAGGAGGGATGGAGGGATGCTGCTGTTTGTATGGTTCTGCCCTGTTGTTTTCTTGGTTTTCCCTCCTCTTTCGTCCCTCCCTCCCCTCTATCCGTCTCCTTGTAATCTCACACTCCTACCAGCTCGATCTACGATGCACATCAGCGAGTTGACGTCAGACGAGAATAAGAACAGGCAAGAATGTCAACAATTTCTCGTCCTCCTCTTTCACCTCCTCTTCCTCCACTACTGCTTCCTGTCTTCCTCCATCGCTTCCTCCTGCTCTATCCCCTAATTCTCTTCTCAACCAGGAGATCTTCACACTCGAATAGATAGTAGGACAGACAACTTAACGCTTCTATCAAGCCGCAACTTGTACAGTAAATTCATAATATTCCTGCACTCCGAAGCAACACAAATGCCCTCTTCCTCCTCCACCCTCGCCTCCCTCCTCTTCCTCTTCCTCCTCCTGCACCTCCTCCTTGCTCGCGACGATGATCTATTTGTTTCATTTCCTTGTCTTCTCTGTGATCCCGCGTCAGGATGCTCTCACCAACAGTTTGGACATCTACTTTCAAGTTTTCAGTTCAAGTTGCACAACAAACATCAACAGACAACAATCTTTACGTATAAATCCTTAAACTACAAGTCGTCTCCCCCTTTCCATCAACAGCTCAACAAAAACCCCTTCCCTCCACTCCTCAAATGCCCCCTCCCCCTTCACCTCTCCCCCCCCTTCTACCCATTCTTCTTCGTCTCCTCCCCCCTCGTCGTCCTCCTCTCTCCCTCCCTCCTTCAAGCAATGTCCACATGACTCTCCCCCGACTCTCCCGCATCAATCGCTCGGCTCCCTGCGCCACCATCGTCACCATCTCCTCCTCTACCCGCGTCATCTCACTTGGAGCGAATGCTACGACGTTGTGGTCGATCGCCCGCCCGCACTGGCGGCAAAACTTCGTCCCGTCCTAACAGACGTCAGCACATGACGTCACCGTCCCCGCCATCTGTACCATCTGGTTGAAGGCAGAGCCGCAGAAGACGCAGTACCTACAGCAGGGTGAGGAGAGGAGAGGAGAGGGGAGGGGAGGGGAGGGGAGGGGAGGGGAGGGGAGGGGAGGGGAGGGAAGAAGAGAGGGGAGGGGAGGGGGCGGGAGGGGGAGGAGGATGGGGACGCACTGGGGGATCAGAGTGTGAAATTCCCTCTCCTTCGAAGAGCTGTCGCTGTGATATGAAAGAATCATCGTCAAGGAAAACGTCTCCTCCTCTCCTTCATCATCATCATCATCATCATCATCATCATCATCATCATCATCATCATCATCATCTTTATCATCATCATCACCATCACCATCACCATCACCATCATCATCATCCTCATCATCATCCTCATCCTCATCCTCATCCTCATCATCATCATCATCATCATCGTCGTCGTCTCCATCTCCGTCTCCATCTTTTTCTCCTTCTCCATCATCATCATCACCACCACCACCACCATCACCATCACCACCACCACCACCACAGTTCAACATCAACAACCTGCATGTCACTGCATCGCTTCCATTCCTAGACGAGATAATCTGTTGCACCCTTGTTTTCTCGCGGTCTCTTTCAGCCAGGAACTGATAGGCCTGCGGAAATCTCACATTTCTCCGTTGACAGCGCGACACCCTTTCCCACCTTCCGCTGTTGGTCTGTGAGGTTGTTCCAATCTCGTTTGCACATCTTCACAATCTCTGCATGACTTGCTCTGCACGCAAAGAATCATCTCCACCGCAACTCCCTCCTCCATCATAGAAGAGCAGCAGGCGGAGGGTAAGCAAGAGGAAGGGCAGGTGGAAGGAGAGGAAAAGCAAGCATCCCATCCCATGCCCCTGCCTCTCTCACGTTGCGTTCTGCAGCTTCAGCTTCGGCGTACTGTTTCGCTCGTAGATGTTGTAGGCTAGATGAGCTAACTTGGACTTGTTCCACTCCTGCTGCTCCCCATCCGCCGACCTGCTCCCGGACAAGCATCAGCGGACAGCACGGCTCGTCAGCAAGACCTCGGCTGGATGGCTGCCCTCACAGCAGCAAGCTCCTCCTTGTATCTCTCCATATCCTTCTTCGCCGCCACTACATAAACCTGCTCTTCGTCTCAGGGGGCAATGGTGGAGATCGTTTCCCCCAGCTCACCTTCTGCTGACTGGCAGGGAGGCTCTCGAACAGGTGCATGACGCCCTGGGCGAGCTGCTTCGACGTCCAGGATTGGTTAGGAGGGTGTCGTATCCTGTCCTGCAACGTCGCAGACGTCAGGGCGGACGAGCAAGGGAGGGAGATGGTCGAGAATTACCTTGACCTCCTTGAGAAACTTCACAGCTGCAGCCTCTGGACGGAGGGGAGCCTTGAGCCCTGTGGGAGTTTTCAGCTTCCCGAGACTCCCCGACAGGTCCGCAATACCTTGAGGCAGATTCATGTACGACAGCGAAGACAGCTCCCGCTTATCCGCTTCTGCCTCCAACCACTCCAGCACTCCGATCTCCGGCGTCGACACCTGCCAGGCCCAGTCAGAATGCTGTCAACGTCTGCAGCTCGCTGCACCGTCTTCTTGCGCTTTGGAGGAGCAGGCACTTCCTCCTTTCCTCCTGGGGCTGCTCCAGCCACTTGTTGCCTCCTCTTGGCTGTCTGGGCCTCAGCTGAAGGAGGAGGGAGGAGAGTCACATCAACGGCAAGAGCAGGAAGCACTGCAGACCAGCAGGGACCGGGGAGTGACCTGCAGCAGGCGGGGGGGCAGGAGAAGCAGCAGCATTCGGCGATGCACTATCTTTGAGCTTGAAGGCTGACTTCATCGTCTCCCGCTGTCTCTTGGCAGACTGTCTCTCTTGCCTCGCCTGCTCATGCACGTCGTGTTAGCTCGCACGCGCATCGGCTGTTAGTAGTGGTAATGGAAGATGAGGAGATGGAGGAGGAGGAGATGGAGATGGAGATAGAGGAGTGCGATTGCCAACTGCAAAGCAAACAGGTGGAGCAAAAACAGAGAGAGACACGTTGACGCTACAAGACAAGCTCGCCTGGGGTTGAGTTGGAGTTGATGGCGCATCTGCTGGCAGAGAGTTGGTACCAGTCTCGCTCATCCTCGGACTCTGGTTGGTCCAAGATCAGGAACGAAAAGAAAGCTTGTTTCGCTCATGGTAAAAAAATTCCCTCCTCTCGATGAAGAGGGAAAGGTGGACAAGCACAACCATGTCCGTCCCATGCAAACTTTGAGATGCCATGATCGTCTCTGGAGCTTGTGCTATCTAGCTCGGAGCATTTAATAGAGTGTGGCTCTCCCCCGATCCGAAACCGTTTCATCCACGTCGTACTTGTCCTCTTCCTCCATCACCCTTTTCCAAAGTCTATCGTGGTTTCCAACGTTCGTCCCTCTCTTCTACGTTACCCCCCAACCTTTCTCTCTTCCGCCCTTACCCCTCCACATCTCCATCCTGTCGTTGCCAGTGGCTTGTATGACTGGTCCCTGCCAGATCGGCAAACCTGTCCATTCCCATACTGCCCCTGTCTCTCCTGCTCCTGCCCCTACACATACTTTCATTCGTGTCCATGTCTCTTAGACATCTCACTGATCTCCCTGGCTCCTTATCCTCTCCCTCCTCCTCCATGCTCCTCCCATCTCTCCCCTCCTGCTTCATAGCAGCAGCGCTCAGCAAGGGTGGATGAGGGTATTGCTGAAATCAAGGGGTAGGGTACTCGTGGTTGTAGGGTAGTGGCCTGCAGGGTAGGTAACTCTGCCGAACAAGTACCCATACTATTGTGGTCAAAAGTTGGGTAGTCTGTGAAGTGCAGCTGAATGAGGTGGTGGGGGTGGTTCACAAACACTCCACAATGGGTTCAGAGGAATGGTTCACCATCTTCTGTGGTACACATTCGTCTATCTGAAGGGCCTGACCTTGCCCGGGATGTCTTTTCGTGAAACTTTGAAACTTTGAAAGTCCTGGAGTCTAAACTTTGAAAAAGTTTTTGAGTTGGAAGTTCGAACTTGTGAAGTTTGCGCGCAAGGATTTCCATGGGAGGTCGATCCAGTGCGAAATCAGCGCGATGGGATGGGGAGGAGGAGAAGGAAGAAGGAAGAAGGCGAGGAGAGGGCTGGAATCATGTCCAGAAGAGAGGAGGTTGCAGGAGAGGAGGAGAGGAAGGGAACCGGTGCGACGTTGTAGATGAACATCAACACGAGGGCAACATAGATTCTCGGATTCAGATAACCGCAAGATCGTCAGCTGCAGGGCAAGAGGATTTCCTTCGAGAATGGTGGTGCCTAAAATAGGGAGGATTCTGACAACACGCGCGTGAGCTGGACATTCTGCTGGTAAGGAGAGAGTGGAGCAATGACTGTCGAGCGCTGACTTGGAGAGCTAGTGAGCAGTCGTAACCTTCTGTCATTGCTGAATAGGAGGAATGTTCTGCTCGCCTCATCGACTGTGAGCAACGATACAATCGTGTTCGTAAGTTCCTTCGCTGCACTTGCCAGAAAGCTCGGCGAGTTGATGCTTTGAGAGCGGATCAAAGCAAGAAGTAGCATCATGAGCTACCGGATAGCTTCTCCTTCGCGCTTGCTAGTCTCATGGGTCCTTCTCAACCTCCTCGCATCATCAGTAGCCCGCAAGCCCCAGGTGAAACTCATCTCCATCCCCTATCGTATTCCTTTCTCCTTCATCTCGTCCTCGTCCTCGTCGTCGCCCTCGTCCTCGTCCTCCTCAACCCATCAATCCATCCTTGTCTTCGTCACCTAGATGTATTTACACGCTTGTGTCTCAGACTCAATTTCCTCCCTCGCTCATGGGTGCGTACTTGCCCATGGACGTGGTTCGCAACGGGACCAACGAGGAAGGAGATGAGAACATCTGCATCGATCACTTCTGCTGGGTCAACACCGTCCCTCATGCCCTCTCCAACATCGTGAAAGCCTTCGTCGATCCCCGGTTGGGCATGGGCTCGGCGAATGAGAGGCACTTCCTGGGCAAGGCCTTCTCCTCCTTCCTCTCTACTGCAGCTGGCAGGATGAAGGGCGAGAGGGGGAGGCAGGGAGGAGGGGACGAGGCTGCTGGGAGGAAGGATTACTTTGCTGTCTTCTCGCTGATGCTCTCCGGGATCTTCAAACCCAAGTTTCCTTTCTCACATGCGATGCTGACGAGAGCAGTTCAGCTGTCTGAGTATTGGATCTACGAGCCGTATCCCAGCTGCCTGCATGTGAGCTTCATTGTGGAGGAGTAGGAGCTGGAGCTGGAGCAGGGCGAGAGCGAGGAGGAGGAGGAGGGGGAAGAGGGGAGGGGGAGCGGGGGGGGCGGAAGGAGGGAGGAGGAGGAGGAGGAGGAAATTGTGATGACGCGCTCCAGGTGAAAGGCCCATGGCATGAGGAGTGGGCGGGGAACTACTCTCTTACATCGGAGACAGATCCCAATGGGAGGGTGGTAAGGGTTGGCGTCTGATGCGAACATGCTGCTGACTTGTCTGGAAGATGTACGAGCAGCGGGGGGACTTTGCAGGTGTGATGTGGAGGAGAGGTGTTATCGAGTCATGTGCGCGCAGAGCATCAGATTTCGTGGTCGGACGGCTGCTGGTTCATGGATGAGCTGAAGGAGCTGGATGAAAACAGGTGGCGGGGAGGGCGAGGGGAGAGAGGAGAAGGGAGGGGAGGAGGGGGGGAGAGAAGAGAGGAGGAATCGAAGGGGAGAAGAATGGAAGAAGAGAGCAAGGGGGAGGAAGGGGAGGGGGAGGGGAGGGGACAGGAGGGGAGATGTCAAGAAAGGGCGGGTAGGCAGAGCAGGAGACCAGAGGAGCAGAAAGGAGGTCAGGTGATCGATTGTTTGCAGCAAACCAGAGGTAGATTCGTCACTTTCTCTCTATGAAGAAACAGAATCCTTCATGGACGGGACCAACATCTCCAGCCTCGAGGACGAGGAGCAGACAGCGCGGGGGGCAGCAGGGTCAAGGGGGGGGCCATCTGCAGGGAGGAAGAAGAAGAACCGAAGACCCAAGGCATTCCAGCGCAAGAGGCTGTACCAGAGCTGCGTCGATACCGACATGGTGCCTTCAAGGTCCGTGTTTCTGACGTTGTGTTGGAGGGAAACCATGTTGTCGACGAGGAGGAACTTCGTATACTGCTGTATCAGACGCTCTTGTTGACCCAGTCTCCGTCCTACGATCTTGTCCAGTCTCTCCCCGTCCTCGTCCTCCACCGTCCCTTGTAGTCCCCGTGCTCGCCTGCTCTGATGCCGCTCCTACTTGTGTCCTTCTTGACTTGAGATGCAGCGGGTGGGTATCGGTGCGAGGGAGGGGCCCCTCCCCCTCTATCTCACAGTGTGACACTTCCAAGACAAGGGCAAAGAAGAAACGTGACTCGCTCGATGCTGCCGGTGATTCTTCTGACCGCGTGCTTGCAGACTTACACAAGTCGGCTGATCCGCACGTGCGGGAGAACTCTCTGCACATTGAAAGCTTTAGAAGGAGGACGGAAGACGACTTGCAATGGGCGCTGCTGACTGAAGACCTTTCAGGTGGAGAGAAGAGGGAGGGGAGGAGAAGGGGGGGAGGTGGGGGAGTGGAAGGGAGGGGAGAGGCGAGGCAAGCAGAGCAGAGCAGAGAAGTGCAGAGCAGAGCAGAGCAGAGCAGAGCAGAGCAGAGCAGAGCAGAAAGTAGCTCACACAAGAAATGGGGGTCGTGTGGAGGATGAGACGGGGGGTTGGGGGGAGAGAGAAGTTAGAGGAGAGAGGGGGGAGTGGAGGACGATGAACTGAGTTTAGCAGATTCAACCAAACATGCAGCGAGGGACTCACGGAGGCGGGAGGAGGCTCTAGACTCCGAGCACGAGTACTCTCAGCTTCAGAACTCCTTGAAACCAGCAGCTTCCTCCCTCATGGACAGGTACCGGCGCATCCTTACATCCAACAAGCTCGTCAAGACGCTGCGGAAAGTTTCAAGGCTCCTGCTCAAGATCGGTTCGCTCCCATTCCGCTTCTTCAAACTTCACCTGCCCTGGCCCTTTGGTCATGATAAAGTTGGTTACCTCGTCTTCCGAGGAACGGCAGACGTCCACGACATCCTCACCGACATTGGGCACTCGCAGGTATCTCCTCCTCCTCAACCCCTTCCTCCCTTTATCATCATCAAGCACCACCACCACCATCACCATCATCATCTCCATCTCCATCTCCATCTCCATCATCGTCCACCACCACCACCACCACGTCCTGCTCCTCCACCTCATCTCCTCTTCTCATCCTCCTCCACTACAACGTTGTCCTAGTCCTCCTCCTCTGTACCACCATTTCTTCCTCGCATGCGAGCTTGCAGCAGGTGTTCTGGTTGAACGAGGAAGGGCCCTCGTGGGGCATCTGGTCGTCAGTGCACACGGAGGTGAGGAGGAGCATCTCGTCCATCCGCGCAGCAGTGAGGAAGGCGAAGATCAAGAAGCTTGTGATTGCCGGTCACAGTCTGGGTGAGGAGGAGGAGGAGGAGGAGGAGGAGGAGCGAGCAAGCGAGCGAAGGAAGGAGAGGGAGGAGGGAGAGTGAAACAGAGGAGGGAGAGAGAGGCGGAGGAACAAGCGAAGGAGTGAGGGGAGCGAGTGGAGGCGAAGGGACTTGGGAGAGAGAGAGAGGAGAGAGAGAGAGGGAGCGCCAGGAGGACGGAGGAGATGACGTTGATCGCAGGAGGGAGCTATGCGCTTGAGGTGGCTCGGCAGCTGCTGTCAGGCGTCGGGCTCAACGTCGACATCTCTGTCATCACCTTCGGCTCTCCCGCAGTGTTTGCTAGGAGGACGGGGGCGAAGCACTGCGGAAAGGATGTATGGCGGAAACCCCCGACCCTTCTTGAGAGCGCTGCTGACTTT
Organism: Guillardia theta CCMP2712; assembly: GCF_000315625.1. Lineage (NCBI taxonomy): Eukaryota > Cryptophyceae > Pyrenomonadales > Geminigeraceae > Guillardia > Guillardia theta. Next base: position 492,731 of record NW_005434641.1, read on the forward strand.
GGATGGAAGGTCGATCCTGTTCGCTCCCCCCCTCGCTTCCACTCCTTCCTTTCTACCCTTCCCCAGTCAGGGCAAGAAACCTGCTCACATTCCTGTCCTGTTTCTTCCTCCTTCACCTGCATCGTCTTCCACTCTCAAACACGTCTTTCATGGACCATTCTCCCTCCTCCTCTCCTCATATAGTCACTCGCCTCTCCTCTTTTCCTGCAACCTCCTCCCAACCACACACTCCCCTTCCTCATCCTCCTCCTCCTCCTCCTCCTCCTCCTCCTCCTCCTCCTCCTCCTCCCTCCTTTCTCCCTCCTCCCTCTTCCCTCTTCCTCCTTGCTCCTCCTTCCTTTCCCTCACCGGCATGCAGCTTCTCACAGGCAGGGAGGCCTGCAGACTCAAGGAGGACTCGAGCATGCGGAAGCTTGACGCAAGTGTGGTCAACATCGTCAACCGCTGGGACCTCGTTCCTAGAGCACACCTCCTCCCTCGACTCATGCGACAGGTCAGGGTCCTACACTCTTCCTCTCCCTTGATCTTGCTGCCTCCTCCTCCAATGATCAGAGTCCTCTCTCCTCCCCTCTCCTCCCCTCTCCTCCCCCTCCCCTTCCATCTATCAATCTGTTCCTTCCTCTTCTCCTGCTCAGCTCTTCTCTGTCGCTCTCCATCGCATCCATCCTCCTACCGCCCATCGACTCGCCCTTGCTCCCTCGCTCCCCCATGCTTTCCCTTCCCCTCCATGCACTCCGTCCCTCATGCCCTTCGGCTCGTGCAGAGCAACTCAAAGGAGATCCTGCAAGCTTTCACCAAGCACGTCGCCTCTCGGCTGGGAGGAGGGTACGCGGTGAGCGGAGGGTCTGGCAGCTGCGGTGGAGAGTGACGAGGATGAAGGCGAGGCTGGGGGGATACATCTCAGACGCCCTCGCCCTCCCTCATAGCTTCAATCGCACCATCCAGTCCCGAAGAGAAGCCTTCGAAAGGTTCTTCCCTCCCTCCCCTACAGCCCTCCTCCCTCCCCTACAGCCCTGCTCTCTCCTCTTCCTACCTCTTGCTCAATATTTCCTCCTTGCTCTTCCTCTTTTCTCTTTCCCTCCTCTCTCGAGATTCCTCGCAAGGGTTGTAGCTCATTCTCCTCCTCAGGTACCGCGGGATCGGCATGTTCCTCATCATCCCTCCTGCTCTTCTCTGCGGCTCAGAGCAGGCAGGGCTTGTAACAGCTCCGCCCTCCTCCTCCTCCCTCCTCCCTCCTCCCTCCTCCCTCCTCCCTCATCCTTGTTCTCCCCTGTTTCTTCCTCCCTTCTCTCTCTTCCTCTCTCCTTCTTCTCCACCACTCTTCTCGTTCCTACTCTTCCACTCCTCTCTTCATCCTCCTTTTCCGCGCTCCTCGCTCTCCCCTTCTCCTCACACCTCTCCCTCCTCCTGATCCATCCTTACAGGTGATGGCGACTGTTGAGAGCAACCAGTCCCTGCCTCGACCTCGCCAGGCCCCCCAAGACGCTCAGTGGAACTTCTTCTTCGACGACGACGTCCCAGGATTCGCCGCCTCCACCACGCAGGCTGACTTTCCGTACGAGTTTATGCTCACCGACCACAGCAGATACTCCAGGTAAGGAGGAGGGAGTGGGCAACATGGGACCTCCCTGCGCTCCTCTCCTCCCACCCTCGTATCTTTCTATCCCTCTCCCTTGCTAGCCTTTCCTCCGTCCTCTTCCCCCGTTCTCACTCGCTTCTCCTGCTCTCCGTGGAGCTCCTCCTTTCCTCCTCTCTCTCTGATCCTGTTTTCCCCCACCCTGTTTTCTTCGGCTTCCTCAATTTTCTGTTTGCAGCTCAATCCGAGCGTACGGGGTGATCTGGCACATCCTCAACGAGCTGTGTTGGAAGACCGGAAGGGTGAAGATGAAATGATCTTGTCTTGCTGCTCAAAAATGATGATGACGATGACGATGATGATGATGATGATGATGATGATGTTGTTGTTGTTGTTGTTGTTGTTGTTGTTGTTGAGGAGGAGGAGGAGGAGGAGGAGGAGGAGGAGGAGGAGGAGGAGGAGGAGGAGAAGAGATATGGATGTGGATGAGGATAATGAGCAGGAGGAGGAGGAGGAGGACGACGACGACGATGGTTACGATGATGCTGACCGTGCCATCTAGACTTCCTGTGCGTCCATGGTAGAGAGGCTGGGGGAGATCAGAAAAGACGCGGCCATGACGAGCGCACAGGTTCAGGGCAAGAAGCAGGAAGAGGGGGGGGGGGCTGACGAGGGTCAACAGCAGCAGGCATGGGAGTCGTTCTACAGCGATCAGAGCAAGATGGACATGGTGAGGGCCCGAGCTCGCGACCTCCAACGAACTTCCAGGTGGGTGCAGGAGAGACGCTAAGGCCACTCGTCCTCATCCTGAGAGCCATGAGACTTTCTCGAAGCTGCTGTTCATCGGCTGCCTTCCTCCCCCTCCACCTCAGTTTCCTTCCCTCGCTTCCAGCTCTGCTCCCCATGCCTTGTTGCTCCATCTCACCTCTCCTCCTCCTTTCTACTCTCCTCTGCCTCCCCCTCTCAGCTCTCCTCACTGCCGCCCTTCCTCACTTTCCTCGCAGCACTGATCAGGAGAGCGAATATCATGAAGGAAGTCACGCATGGGTCAGCCTCATGTCTGATGTTGCGGTACGCAGACCTTTCCTCCTCCTCCTCCCTCCCCCCTCCCCTCCTCTCCCCCCTTCCCTTCGCTCCTTCGCTCCCGTTCCCTTCCCCCTCCACTCCGTCCGCTCCATTCGTTTCCCCGTCCCCTTCCTGGTCCCTCCTCCCTTCATAGCCTCCTCGCCTCCACTTCCCTTCCCCACTCCCTCCCTCCCTCCCTCTCTCCCGCCTTAACTTAGTCACAGGCTTTCGACTACATGACGCCAGTCTACGAGGAGGAGGAGGACGAGGAGGAGGAGGACAAGCAAACCCTCGACGTACATCCTTGCAGCACTGGGGGGAGGGAGCATGACTGAACCTGCTGCAGGACGAGCTTCCGAGGGACGGAGAGCAGTTTCAGAGTAAGACAGCCAGGGAGTACCGCAGCTCCTCTGAGTTCCGTTTCCTCAGGTGTCAGAAATATACACCAAGGGATCGAGTACTTGCGGAAGGAGCACCGGACAGGTCCTCCTCCTCCTCCTCCTCCTCCTCCTCCTCCTCCTCCTCCATCCTACACCGAAGACGTCGCTCGACCATGACACATAGTTGGAATGAAACGGCATGATATGAATGACATGTCTTCCGACCCGCTGCAAGCTCATCGTGTCGTGAAACTTTTTCTGATGGTGCCTTCATTGCAAGCTTGTCAACTATAGACGTAGTCCTGTCAAGAGCCTGTCAGAAGGTCCTCTTGCCTTGAATGAGCTTATTCTTACCTTGATCATGAAGACATGCTGATTTCTGAGGCAAGGAAAGAAGGTCAGGACCTTCACAATCATTCTACGACATTGTATTACATTCTCTCTTCTTGTGCATGGCGGAATCGCTCAACAATGCTGTTTGCTGCAGCGAGGTGTTTCGATGAAGCTGTTCGGCGACTCGCTCCTGACACGTTCAATCTCGATCTCATCTCTTGCGCATTCCTCCTGTTCTCTTGTCTTGCCTACATAAGATGGCGCATCATTTCCACTCCTCCTCCTCCGTCTCCTCCTCCTCCGTCTCCTCCTCCTCCGTCTCCTCCTCCTGATTTACCTGGCGATACTGCGAAAGCTTCGCTACATCCTCCTGGCTGACAGCAGCTTGGGAGGGCGGCCGCATGCCTCCGACAGGGACTCTGGTGACATCAGTGTTGTGCCGGTTGTGATCGATCCTCCTCTCGCTCGAAACCTCCTCGACCCTCTTCCCCAGCTTGTTTGTCTCTGTCCGGTATCCCTCTCGGGGTATGATGCATACATGCTGCCGTGTCCTCGCACCCACGATCCTCTCCTTGGTGAACTTGTGGAACGCAAAAGGCGTCAGGTCAGCCGGCGGGGTGCTGGGCAGGTAAACTTCATCCTCTCTCAGACTCATCTTGGACATCTGACAACACACGTCACATTTGCAGTCTCAAAAGACGTGATTGAGGAACAAGGAGACAAGTTCCCTTGTCATAGGTGGTATTCCCACGGCATCTTTCTCGTCGCCTTCAGATCACTATGTGCAGTTCTCCCACTGGCTTGCCGCTTCACTTTCAGATCGTCTACTATTGCTCTTCCTGCTCCTCCTTCTCCTTCTCCTGCAGTTCCTGCTCCCCATGTGGCTCCTCCTCCTCCTCCTCCTCCTCCTCCTCCTCCTCCTCCTCCTCCTCCTCCTC